>NC_064420.1:36157500-36382500 GCF_023375975.1 Astyanax mexicanus
TCCACACCAGAGATGAACCTCGCCCCAGCCCCTCGCTCTGAGGTGATCTATGATGACGTCCCCTGTGAGAATATCCCCTCTCCTGATGCAGGTCAGTGAGTAACTCCAAGTACACTCTAAAAAACAGAGGTACGATATGAGAACTTTTTTGTACTCAGAGGTACACTCTTCATAATTGTACCCTCAAAGGTACAATATTGGTCTTTACGGGGTCAGATTTGTTCCTTCTGAAGTACAAAGTAATTTCTAACAGCAATAAATACAGATTTGTACCATTTAACCAGCAACTAAAGGTACATTCAGTATTCTGTATCACTGTATTAATAAACAATATATATATATATATATATATATATATATATATATATATATATATATATATATATATATATATATATATATATATATTTAAATTGCACATTTTTTATTTGAAAGCCAGACAATTTTGGATCATCAAGTTTTTGAGCCATATTTAGTTGATGATAATGTTTATAAATTGTATAATCTTTACTGGCACAAAAACCATGGGTACAAAAAAGGACTGTCACTGAAAAGTACTTTTTTGTACCTCAATATAAGGTACAGCCCCAGCGACAAGCTTTGTACCCTTTTAAGTACAAATCTGTACTGACTTTTCTTAGTGTGTACCTCCAAGCTCACTTACAGAATTACCCCATCTGTCTAATACAACATCTGAACAACTATCGCATTTAGGCTAACAGTCTAAACACAGATACAGGCATAGATGGCAACTTTTAGCCTTTACAGAGAAATAATCTGGATAATACAGGGTTCATATGGTCATGAAAAACCTGGAAAAGTCATGGGATTTCAAAATGGCAATTTCCAAGCCTGTATACGTTTTGGAAAAATTAAAATACCCCAAAAAGTTTTGGAAAAGTCATGGAAATTTGCAATCTACAAATCTTTTTTTTTTCCGACGAAGAAAAGTTATTTAAACTACCAAATACATCAGCTCAGAGTTTGTTCAGTAATTTAGCCCTACATGATGCTCTCAAAATGTGACACGTTTTATTATTGAAGATTGTGTGTTAACTTTGCTTAAAGAAATGTTTTTTCATATACTATTAATTTTAGGACTACTGTAATCAATTCTGTTCATAGTTTTAGTTGATTTTTGGTTTTATTGAAGGTAAACCAAAAATCAACTAAAACTATAAATGTATGGATAAGTCATGGATAAGTCATGGAAAAGTCATGGATAAAATTTGTTGGTTAAAAACTGTATTAACCCTGATTATATATTAGGATCACCTCATCTTAAAGTTTAGTGGAGCTTCTGATCAACATATTAATTTGGGATGGATACTGCATTGTTTTTGAAGAATACAGTGTCATGCTACATAAAGTGACAAAGAAGATTAGAGTACTGGTACCCGTATACCCTAGAACTGTTGTTGATTTAGAGTTCAAACTTAAGCGGATCCAGGATCAGATGCCTTTCTTCTTTTCTTTACGAGGATCTTACTCAAAGGAACAGATCCTAGATATGCACTTTTACTCTGATAAGCCAAACACTGGCACGACAAGAACATAGACTGTAGATTAAATAACTTTGTCCTCTACCTGTGCATGTTAATGATAACAGATAGTTGAAGTTAAACTCACTAATTGTAACAGCAGTTTTTGAATTTTCATTACTTCTAAAGGTTTCTGAATGTTTTTTCTGTAATTTAATTAATAAGGATTTAAAATATGATCATATAGCTGTTCAAAAAAAATAAATTAACAATAAATAAATCCACCGCCTCATCAGGAGCATGCCCAGGTGTTGTAAGGAGGTCATACAGGCACATGGAGCCAGACACACTACTGAGCCTCATTTTACCTCGTCTTGAGGAATTTCCACTGAAATTGGATCAGCCTGTCATTTAATTTTCCACTTTAATTTTAAATAGGATTCCAAATCCAGACTTCCATGGAATAATAATTTTGATTTACATTGATAATTTTTATCTTATTTTATTCTCAACGCATTCCACTAATTTTAACTGTAAAATTGTATTAATTGAGATCTAGATTGTGTTATTTTAGTGTACCTTTATTTTTTTAACAGTGTATTATATGCATGAGTCATTTATATTATATATAGACATGTTCTGAACAGTGTGTGAAATGGCTATGTGTCAAAAATGTCTGTTCAGAAAGTGCTCCCTCACAGCTGTACTATTTATATAGCTGTTTTCTGTTTCCTGCTCTCGTGTTTAGGCAATGATACGATCTATGAGGATGTTCAGAGGCATGATGAGTCAGCAGGGATGTTGGATAATGGCTGGAGCTCCAGTGAGTTCGAAAGCTATGACGAGCAGTCGGACACCGAGATCAAGCAGCCGGCCCGCAGCAAGGTGGGTAAGCATGGGGCCTGCTTATGTCTGGGCCTGGGTGCTATACATGGGATAAAATGCTGAGTAATGGATATGTAAATAAATCTTCATTATTCCACTTCAAAGCTGGAATATCTGTCTCATTTTCAAATGAGAATTTGACCTAAATTCTAAATTACACAATATCTCATATATTCTAAATGTAGTCTATCAGCCATGGTTGGTGTCTAAAGTTAGATATGGAGTAAGTTTAACCAGTTATGGAAGTTCACAGCCACTATCGTTTATCAAACATGTTGCCTTGTCATAACAGTACTAGTAGCAGCAGTCATATGTCTACTTTGTTTATTCTTTGAGATAAGAGCGTGTCATGCAGTTTCAGAAAGCAACAGAAACAGATGTTTTTGAGAGGACATCATAACAACTCAACACACCTTGAGGCATTTATTTGATAGTATTTTCTTATGTTTCTAGATTGTCTTTCACAGACTCACGGATGCTTTATCATACAAAAAAAAATCATATATAAAACAGATATTGTGACTAGTCTCCTGTAGTCCTTATGTGCGTGTAGCCACAAAGACCATAAGGCTCTTAGTGTCCAATGTCTCATTCTGCTGATCTGAAGGGTGTTCGCATAGACTGCCCTTTATTCACCCTTATTAAGAACATTCAACAATAATTGCTGTACAGCAGACTCAGCAGTAGCCTATTATCCACAATTTCCTTTTATTGCATCTGTGTTCAACTGGAGCATGTGGGTTATTTCCGAGCTGCCTAAACATCAAAAGAGAATAATTATATAGGTGTGAGTGAGAAGTATTTTTGGAACAGTTATTTAGTGCTATGTGTCCTAAAATAACTATTAATAATAGCAAAAAAAGTTAAGTAGTTGTTCCTTACCTTGAGGACTAATGCACTAAAAGTGTGCAAGTTGCTGACTTGACTTTCACCTGAGTACAGACTTAGAGGAGGACCACAAACCCTAGGGCATAATTTAGGACTTGGTGTAATTAATGCCACACGGGTGACACACATGCAGATTACAATCAGAGAATTTATTAAACACAGTAACAGTATAACAGGGAAAAACAAGCACAGGTCTAGCTAAGCACAGAAAGGCAACACGAATAAACAACATACCAGATGGGTTAAAGCAGAAGATCATACACTGAAGATCAGCAATACTAACCATGGGCAAGTCAGAGGACAAGGTCCAAAAGCAGGCAAGGGTCTAAACCAGAACACAATAACAAACAAAGGTGCTAAGGTAAATCAGAAGTCAGTAAAGAAACAGACAGGGGTCATACATGAAAGGCAGAGAAGATGAAGAGAACACGAGGTAAAAGAGCTATAGACTAGATTCAATATCAGGCACAAAGAACAGGAGACGAGGGGTATTCATACAGGGCAGCACAGGTGAGAACAATCAGACTAATTAGTAAGAAGGAGAGTTTGTGAGAGGCAGAGGCAGTGGCAGTGACCAGAGCTGTACATTAATTTACGTAATTTTTAGTGAAGGTTTCACACCTGAAATTTATTTCTCTAGTGAAAATAAATCAATAAAATTTTCCCTATAGGTTTGTTTTCACACAGGCAAAAACCTAAATACACCAAAATGCGGTTATTTTGGAACCGCAAGCCCAAGAGTGCAAACAAACGATTTCAAGTCCATTTTAACATTTAAAACACCCAGAATCACATACATTCTTTCTTTGTATTTTTTGTTATTGGAATTGACCAGCTTGCCCTTACTGTGTATGAACATTTTAAGAGGAAGTCTTGCTATATTCAAGATTTAAGACTCAAAGAGTTTATTGTCATGAGCACAGTAAGGAAACTTACCATTGTCCTTGTACAATGAAATTATTATTTTGCTCCTCGCCAAGTATACCACATTAAGAGAAAATAATACAATAAAGCAAAAAATAATAAACTAACTAAATATAAATATTAAATTGGTGTTAAATTTTCATCATTACATTACATGTTAACAATGTTTCTGCTGTTAAAGTTATTATTTTCGAGATAACTGTCGTTCTTCAGATTGTGTGACCATGTGTGAGGGAAACTGTACTCAGTTTAATCAGAAATGTAATTTTAACTGAACCAAACTGCATGAAAGTGCTGATCAGTTCTGCATTTAGTCACAAGGTGGCAATATCTAGCTGTTATCAGATACATGCATTCCCACATCAGACACACTGGCTTTATTTTACATTGAGTTACTTGTATAAAGTAAATGGCACGACAGACGAACAGCTAGCGCGGACTGCTGTGCTCTGTAGGCAGAGTTTAGATGGTAAAGAGGAACACTAAATGAGTCGGCCAGTGGATTTATTTTCACTCAGCAAACTCTTTCAGTTCTCTTTCCTTCCTGGGGTTTCCATGTTCCTCTCCTGCTTTGGCTCATTTTAGTCTGTGCTCTCGGGTGGCCATCTGTCTGTCTCTCTCTTTCTCTCTGTCTCTATCTCTTTTTCTGTCTGCGAACACTGCTGATCAGCACTTCAGTTGCAGATGCGTAATGACATGCATGATCTCTGCTGAACACAGGTACAGAATAGCTTCACTAAACTAATCAGAGCGCTGCTGCAGGTCTCGCTGGAATGAATACTAAATATATCTGTGCTTGTTTACTTTGGTCTGTAGCTGTTGTGTGGAATTTGTGTGCTAATCACATGAGAAATCACTGCATAACACACTAGCGGTCAAAAGTTTGGAATCAGTGTCTGCTGTTATGTAAAAGCGGAATAGTGGCAGAGATAAGGGTGATTGTAAAGGGCTTGTAAATATTTGATTAATATATATTTAAAATATGTATTACATAGCTAAAGCAAATAACTTGAAAAACTTTCTGATATATGAATTGTTCTGTTACACTTCCATAGTAAAGGGACCAATAGAAATGTATCAGGATTACTTGGAATAGACTCTTTTTATATTGACCTCCTTTTATTGACCTCCTTTTTTTATATTGACCTCCTTTTTTTTTTTTACCTGTAAAGTGGCAGTTATTTATATAAATGTTTTTGTGACGTGACATTTTTTTTCTTTTTGTTGCTAAAAAAAAGCATGTTATATTGCTAAAACTAAAATGGCAAAAATTGCATTTATTATTTATACCTAAAATTAACAACAAAACAAAAATATAAAAAGCGATTCCAAACTTTTCAGCACTACTGTGACACTACTGTGCTCTTTTGATTGTCTTTAAATGTTTCTCTGTCTGCTTTCACTCTGATTGTTCTTTTTTTTCTTCCTCGTCTTCCCTTTCTCTCTGTCTTTCTGCTTCTTTCTCCTCTTAAATATCGATCCAAATCATCATCTCTAATTGATGGGGCGTCCACTGGGAATATGGACACGATGATGACTGTAGATTTCTCCGGACGTACGGCGCCTAAAGGAGCGTTGTGTCCGGACCAAGCGTGAGCTGGCCATGCGGTTAGTGGCTCCAGACGTCAGCCAGATCAAACAGTCCTATGACATCAAGGTATACCATCCCTACTGTATCCCAGGAGCAGCATAGATGCACACTTATACATCATTTTTGTTGCAATTAACATAGATACATGGATGTGTTATACTTTATTTAGAGAGATTTGGAGCACATTTCTAATAATATCTTAATCTTTATGTAGTTAGTGACCTGTAACATCAGTATCAGTAACATGACACAATACATTTATGAAATGAATTATGCTGTATTGACATACCATGCATCTGTGTACAATTTGGTAAAACTTTATTTAAAGGGCAGGTACATAAAAGATTCATAACATCTGTAAAATGTAAGGCATTCATATTTAAATTTATATTTACTGTATTTAAATGTATCTAACACTTAAATGTATCTAAAAACTTTCCTTGTAGAGTGCTTACCTGTATTGTTTTCAGCTTTAAATCCTTAAAAGAGATTAACCTGATTAAGCAGACTTCATTAACAATGGTGAGCGACAAAATAAACTAATTTGGCAAGACTTTATTTGACAATAATTCGAAATTAACTTTATTTTAATTTAATTTAATAGTACCTACGAAGGTACTTCATAGCACATTCATAAGCATTGAATACTGAACTTCTATAGCATTATTCATATAGCATTATTCATTCTGAATTTAATTTATTTATTATTATCTGTTTTTATTATTTTATTTTGTTTAACTTTTATTTTACTTAGCTCATAGATTTATCTAAAACTATTTTTATTGATCCCTATATTTTAATTTGTCTTATTGTTTCTAATATTTTGTTTTTATTCTATAATTTGCTATGTACAGCACTTTGTTGCAGCTGTTGTTGTTTTTAAAGTGCTCTATAAATAAAGTTGAGTTGAGTTGAGACCTCTCTTGTCATTCAATGGACACACCCTCTGAGATGTCCTATTATTATATTATTTGTATAGTTTAACCCTATTCTGCTCTACTAGTTTATTTATTGTCCTTTGTTTACATCTTTACAAATTTGCACTGCTAAATTATTATATCACCTCATTCTTGCACTTTCTGTAGGGCTGACATCAGTCATCTCCCCAATATGCACAACAGCTGGTGTTCATTGTTGTTTTATGTGTGTATACCTTTAAGGCACCCCTACCCTGTAGTAATGGTATGGCCCAATTGAGAAAGGGGCGGAGCTACAGGTTGGGGGAGTCTAGAAAGGGAAGCCATTTTGAGTCGGCCATGCTGCTGGGGCTTCAAAATTTTCTGTTCTGCTGAAAGGCATGGTTAATTTGGTGAATGGTAGTGATGGGCAGATGAAGCCTCATTGGGTGTATGGCACATTTCCCAAACTGTATCGACACTGTGTTGAAACTGTGTTGCTGTATCACTTAATGGCGACATCTGCTGGACTAAGAAAGTCATTGCAAGCAACTGCGCGAGGAAATGCATCGGTCACGTGGTTTTCCTTAAAATGATACGCGGCCCGACACAGGGGTTCGCCTTGTTTGCTCGGTGCATGCGCTGAAGTTTCAGTGTCGTCAGACCCATCGCTACCAAACGACACAGGAAGTGTATCGGTCACGTGGTTTTCCTTAACTTGATACGCGCACCGACACGGGGTTTCGCCTTGACAGCTCGGCGCATGTGTCGAGGTTTCAGGGTCGTCAGACCCATCACTAGTGAATGGAGCTGCTGGTTAAAAGAGCTAGCATTTGCTAGTTCATAGTATTTGCTAGTTCAGAGTATGTCCATAAACAATCTGTGTTTATGGACAGATTTGACCTGTTTTATTTTCCTTTTTGTACAGTTTTTTCTTTTTCTATTTTTTATTTTTAAGAATTTAGAGCAAAGCCAGTTGTGCTCTCTCAGGGCTCCGGCAGCTGAGGGCAAATTACGTGAACAGGATTCTAACTGGCGATCTCAAGGGCAACCTTTTTTTACAAAGACTCTACTTTTATACTTTATTTGTGTTGTATTTTTATATGTATCATTGTATCTTATCCTTCTTTTGTAACATCTATCTATCTGTCTATCTATCTGTCTATCTATCTGTCTATCTATCTGTCTATCTATCTGTCTATCTATCTATCTATCTAAATTTGATAAACAGCTTGTGGCCTTACTCGCATCAGGATGAAATTAATAAAATGTATTAGTATTAAGTGTTGAATATGGACATTGTTTATGAAATGGAAAAACAGATAATTAAGGCATGAAATAACGTTACCAATGTATATTACATGTCTATTGAAAATGTGTTAAAACTACAGTTTGAGGACCTTGAAATAATTTATAGAAGTTAGGTCATGCTGCGAGTGATAGCATCATCTAGTCATAAATATCAAAATATTGTTTTAGAAATACATTATTTAATGTTTTTGAATGTGTTATGAAGCTCTTATGGAGGTACAGTAGTTAAACGTGTTGCTATACAGAGTTATAAGCAGGGAACCATTTTCTAAACATCCCTGCTCTTGCTCTGTCTTGCACAATGGAAAAAGGGCTTTTTCTTCTCAGTTTTGCTTCACATTGAAAATGAAACTATTGAAACACCTTTAAACATGTAGCAGCTGAGCCATGAGGGACGTTCAGAGAGTGACTTTGGCCCGGGTGCTGTACACGCTGTTCTCTGTAACAGAATCACCTGCTTTTTTCTCCTTTTCCTCTGAGCTACAGATGCCTGTTTCAGCACTCATCTCCTCTCTTCCAGGTTCAACAGCTCATGAAAGCTGCCCGGAACGGCACTAAGGATGGCCTGGAGAAGACGAAAATAGCCATGATGCGCAAAGTCTCCTTCCTGAATAAAAAAGAGATCATAGGTTTGAGTTTTTCTTTCTTTCAATCAATGCTTTTTGACTTTTGATATACATTGTAAAAAAAATGAGTTTTCCAAACAGGGATTAAGCCTAGTCGTAGATTATGTTTTCTGGAAAACTTAAATGATAAAGTAACTGATTATTACTAATCTTTTATTTTTTAAGTTGAGTTAACTCAACTTAGTTTACATTTTTGTTTAACTAGTTCTTCATCTCAATTAGGTCAACAATATATACCAAAGTTAAATAGTAGTAGTAGATCGTAAAAAAACAGTACCAAACTAAATGAGTTGCCTCTTAAATGGCTTTAATATTTTATAAGGTGTTTAGTCTGTAGTTCCCCTATTAATTTGTTTACAGTTTACTCCTGTCTATAAGTTAGAACTTAAACTACTACACTACTATTGTATGGGATCTCCAGACTTTTATTTTCTCATATTGATAAGCTGCAGTTATACTGTTGTGTCAGTGTAGAACTTAAACTAGTAAAATGACAGTAACATAAAACACTTCTGAGTACACTTTTGTGTTTACCTTTCCAGTGAATCTTAGACAAAGAAATGTATATGGTTTTACATCTTAGAGTGGCACAACTGTCTAACTGCCTGGACAGTAGATTATTATTTTGAATCCTGTCAATTCCACAGTCCTCCATGGTCAGTATTCTGAGAATATGAAGACTTATGTGATATGGGGGCTTTCTAAGTCATAGACCATGGGTTTGCAATTAAGTTTGGCCGTGGACCAGATATTTTGTATGTGGTGAAAAAAATTCTGTTTTGGAAAATGTAGTGTAATGGGATGGAGTGCTACAGACTAGTAGCTCTCCAGCCCAGGGGGTTGTTGAACCCAATTGCAGAAGAGTTGATTTCAAAGCAGGTAAATCCAAGAAGAAAGGAAAAAATAAAATAAAAATGAACACATCGCTCCTCACACAGGATCGAACCCGTGTCGTCAGAGTCGTGATCCAATACACTACCACTGCCCCAGCTAGTGAATTGGGACATGGCCGGGAAAATCGCCTTATAAGAGGCCTAAGAACGGGCGGAAGCTAAAGTCACGCCGAGCGCGACAGAGAGACAGCGGAGGAATGTAAACAAAACACAAAAGCTCGCCAGAAGCATTTTATTTATTTATTTTTTTTTTTTTTTCATTATTGTCCATTATAGTTCAAACAACCTCACGGGCCAGATGTTTCATGCTTTCCGCCTACTGCCGACCCCTGTCGTAGACTTCACATCTTTTCTAACAATTTAAGACGTTTCATCTGCAGCTTGTTTATTAATGTTTTTTGAGTCAGCTCTATTTGAGCCCTAAATCTAAGTTTATAAATGTTTGTCTAAGTTTGAGTTAATAAAAAAAAGTCTCTAATCGTTTCCTTTGTAGAAAAAAATATTTCAGTTAGAACACTGTTTGATTAAACTAAAAACACTCTCTTAATCAGTTATTGGCATTATTAGAAGTGTGACTTAAGAGACTTTTGAATACCAAAAGCTTTGTAATCTGTTCCTTTGCATAATTTTAAAAAGTTAGAAGAGTGTTTGAAGAGTGTTTGCTCCTCCAATGAACGTCGCCTCGCTTTGTCAAACATTCACACAAAGCAATCCAGACTGTTCTCATACAGAGTTCCCCAATGGTGGAACAAACTACCTTCCACTACCAGATCAGGAGAATCTCTCGCTATCTTTAAGAAACTCCTGAAGACAGAGCTCTTCAAAGAGCACTTACTCTCCTAACACCTCTAACACACTAACTACTTCTAACCTCATTTCCTTCTTCCCCTCCTCCACTCCTCTATCCTATTATTCCCCTTTGACCTCCTTTTATCCCTATCCAAAGTTGTTTTTACCTTTAAACTTATTTTACATTGTACCTGACTATTGTAAGTCCCTTTGGACAAAAGCGTCTGCCAAATGTAATGTAACGTAATGTAATGTAATGATTAAACTAAGTTAAGTTAACTTAAGGAATGCTCTCATCAGTTACTTTATCACTTCAGGTTGGTCTGCTCTTAGATTTATACAGTGTAAATCATTTAAACAGCTTTAAATTAAGGATTATTTAGGAGTGTGGTGGAGCTAAGTGTTTGCTGACTGTAAATGTGAAATGATGCAGATGACACAGAAGATGATTCTGGTTACCTGGATGTGACTGTTTCTGAAGTGAAGCATCCACCACCACAGCTGTGTCCCATGCCAGAGGGCCTCAATAGCCAACAGGTGTGTGTGTGTGTGTGTGTGTGCTCGTGTGTTTGTCTCCTTCTTTCTGTGTGCTTGTATCTAATAATTGTAAGTGTGTGTATTTCTTATCACTGCTGTCTCCAAAACTTAATTTTTCCATATTGTGTGTCCTTTAATCCGTGGTATTATTAGATACGCATGCTGTACAGCTGTCAGTGTATTTTGGGCTGTTTGGGAGTTTTCCGTTCCATTATAAATGTGCCAAATATGTGGGACTATTCTGTTGCAATAACAAAACTTTTTTTTTTTTTCCTTCAGATCGTAAGGCGTCATATTCTTGGCTCTATTGTCCAGAGTGAGATAAGCTACTTGGACTCCCTCAAAAGGATCCTGCAAGTAGGTGGCTTATTGTTACGGATTTGATTATATAATTAACTAATATGCAGCCTCTTTTCATTTAGTTCTGGCAGCGTTCAGCCTATCATACTGCGTGGTCCACAACTAGTCCAAAATTACTTATAGCAATAATGTAACACAATCTTATATTGAGAGTTAAGAATGTTTTAAGAAATGTACCCTTCTCCTGTGAAGTTAACAATTTGGAAATGTGAGGTTTTGTTACTACAAAGATGATGCAAGTTAGTAATACACTCATGGAACTTCAGAAACACTTTTCTAGGAAGACTGTAGCTAGTGCTGGGTTTGGTCTGAGGGTCTCATTGGATGAATTTCACAAAATGCTTGAAATATTATTTGAGATTCTGGCACACATGTAAAAGCAGCTGTATTGGTTTAAATCCAATGACCAATGGAACACCACCAAAGAACACTGAAATTGTTGTTTTGTTTGTGAGACAATATGCAACAATACTCTGAAAGTATTCTCTGGCATTCATTTCAGTATTGATTTGAGTATTGAACAGAATTAAACTGTGGCAAGAACAGATCCCTTACTTATTCACCACCTCCACCATCCTGGAGGAGCAGATGGTAGATGTGTTGGGTTCATGGATTGAAGCTGTCGGCTCCAAATTCCAAATTTCCTACCATATGTCTGAGAAGAATTAAATTTATCAGACATGGCAATGTTTTTCCAGTATTTTACTGTTTAGTTTTGGTGAGCCTGTGGCTAATACAACTTCAGCTTTCTATTTTTGGAAAACAGAAGTGAAACTTGATGTGGTCTTAAAAGTATAGCTCATATACAGCTCTGGAGACCACTTAAAATGATGATTTTTTTTTACCAAATTAAAAAAACTCTGGAATATAATCAAGAAAAAGATGGATGATCACAAGCCATCAAACCACACTGAACTGCTTGAATTTTTGCACCAGGAGTAGCATAAAGTTATCCAAAAGCAGTGTGTAAGATTAGTGGAGGAGAACATGCCAAGTAGGGCTGCCACAAACGATTATTTTTATAGTCGACTAATCACCGATTATTTTTTATGATTAGTCGACTAATCGGATCATACGTTAATTGAATATAAAACACAGTTTATCACAATAGAATGCAGCTGCTATTATACAACCAACATTAGATTTCAGCTATATGCTAACTAAAAATAAAAACAATTAAAATCATAGTTCATTAAACCTTTAATGAAATATGCAGCTTGTTGTAACAGACAATTATTTTACTGTTTAGCATAAAGTGTAAACAACTGTGTAAAATAAGGATGAGGCACTGGCATTTATGAAACATCTCAACCGTGAGGTTGTTTGAACTATTATGAAAAAAAAGTATATTAATAAAAAAGGCCTCTCTGTCCAGATATTGTGTACATTACCGTACACAGGGCAGCGGTCTGCACAGATCTGATTGGCAGAGGAGAGCGTTTGGTGATTTTACACCACACATGACTGATCTGTGAGTTTACTGCACCGAAAAGCACTGAAAACAGAAGCCACTGTCAGAATGAAATCCTTCTCTGTAGTTTATCGGTTTGGGACGGCATTTGTGACAACGTCTGGGTCCGGATCCGGATCGCGGTCCGCCTATTAGTGACCTCTGTTTTAAAGCTATCAAGATGAGTAAGTTAAGTACTAAGTTAACGCTCTGTTTACGCAAATTTTAGCAGCTAAATAGCAATTTAGCTTCTTCGTCATTTAATCAGCCACAACATGCCTCCTTTTCAGGTGCTCGTGCATCGCGGTTGTGCTGCCGAGGAAGGCAAGTTCTTCATTGCAGATATTGCATTGCACGCGTTTCACTTTTATTTTCTTGGTGATCCCACACTTTTGAGTTCTGTAGCGGGGTAGCCATGAAACCAGAGCCTGTCTGTATAATGTCCTGAGATGTCGTCCACTACCTACCCCGGTTTCCACTACTGCGCATGTGCGTCCAGGACAGAAAGGCAGTTGCAGCAGTTTGGAGAGAAAAACAAAGAAAAAAAAAAAAAAACGACTAATCGACTATTAAATTAGTCGTCGACTATTTTAATAGTCGACATAATCGTGACTAGTCGACTAATCGTGGCAGCCCTAATGCCAAGATGCATGAAAATTGTATTTAGAAACCAGGGTTATTCCACCAAATATTGATTGAATATAAACTTGTATTCTTTGCATTATTTGAGGTCTGAAACCTCTGCATTCTTTTTGTTATTTCAGCCATTTCTTATTTTCTGCAAATAAATGCTCTAAATGAAAATATTTTTATTTGGAATTTGGGAGAAATTAACAACAATGTTCATTTTACTCAAACATATACCTATAAATAGTATACAATATAATACATTTCTCTTTGAGTATATATACTATAAGCAGAAGTCTTCATCTAAAGTATTTCTTTTTCCAAGAAGAAATGTATTCATCTCATACATTCTAATCCTCTCTCAGGATTACCAGAAGCCGTTACTGGAGGCAGAGCCACGTATACTCAGCTCTAAGAAAATCCAGCCCATTTTCTATCGGCTCAAAGAGATCCTGCAGTGCCATGCCATGTTCCAGATTGCTCTGGCCTCCCGCGTGGCAGAGTGGGACTGTACAGAGACCATCGGCGACCTCTTTGTAGCCTCAGTGAGTCTTAACACCTCCTCTATACATGTCCTGTCCTAAAAAGGCTCAAATTTCCGTGCTCATACTGATGATAATGATGTTGAAGTTACATTTATATAGCTCCTTTCGAGACCCATATTCTCAACTTGCATGAAGCTTGTGCAGAAAGACAAGCTTGATCCTGTTTACACAAGTCTCTTTTAATTTATTTACAGTCTTTGCAGTGACATGATGTGTTTAGTAATAAGAGTTATCTGAGTAGATAAGCTGCCATGTTTGCTGAAGAGTGAGCTCTTTCATCAGGCCCCTAACTTTAATAAACATCTCTTACTTCAGAAAATAACACAGATAGCAAGTGAATGCTTATGTAATGCAATGTGTCATATTTCAGTAGAGTACTTACTTTGGCAGCATAAGGGTTAATCAGAAAAGCTTCTGTAAGCAGTCCAGATTGGTCACACATGTTTATAATAAAGAATGTGGTGGAATATCTAGATGATCTGGAGAGTTAAGGTGCTTTTACGCTAGGGCTGGGCAATATATCATAAATATATTCATAAATTTAAAACTATTCTATGCAAGAGATAAAAAAATATTATGCCAGCTAAACGTTACCATTTGTCTAGAGTTTATTTCCAGAAAACATGTGCATGGGTCATTTGTGTTTAAATGGAATGGTTTATTTCCTGGAAGAATGACACTCGGCAGAGTACATGTGCAAATGTTGCTGTAAAAGTAGTTAGTCATAATTAAAGGAGCAGCATAATGACTTTATTTCACCATCTCATAGGATTTCGGCTCTTGCTCGTGAATATTCATACATGCAAACATATCATCTCTGATTGGCTAACAGCAATGCAAGGCAGCGAGACGGACAACTGTTACTCTAATACAGCGTTTCTCAAAGTGTGGGGCGCGCCCCACTAGTGGGTCGCGTGGGTATTGCAGGTGGGGCGCAGGGAATCGGGAGAAATAAACCTTTTTAAACTTGTCCTTTAAATGCCTTTTTGTTTTGCCAATAAAAGGGGCGAGGGCGCGGCGGGCATAAGCCCCGGATGTTTAAAATGTCGGCGGAACAACGTAAACAGTACAACAGAGCAGTAGAGGTGTGTACAAAATGGACAAATTTGTTACAAGGACCACAAAAGTTGGCGAGTCCGCGCCAACAGAGAAACAGAAGACAGACGGGCCAAATCATTCGAAATGCCAACCAAAAAGAAGGTATGATGAGGCATATCTTGCTTTTGGATTCACTGTAGCTGAGGTGGGAGATGAGGAGCGACCCATGTGTGTTCTGTGTCTTAGACAATTGGCAGCAGACAGTATGAGACCTAACAAATTGCGCAGACACTTGGAGACCTCACACCCAGCTCACGCTGATAAGCCCATCAATTTTTTTCAACGAAAACTCGCAGAATACCGTCAGCAGGAAAAGCGAATGGTGAAAGCTGCGTCAGTGAATAGTAAAGCACAAATGGCATCTTACAGAGTTGCATATAGAGTCATTTTTTGTCACTTTGTTCTGCCTTTGCTCTTTTTTTGCACAGATTGAAAATGAAGAAACTAAACCATAATTTAGTCATTGGTCATATTCATTTGTTGTTTTTTGTCATTTTGTTCTGCCTTTGCTCTGCACATATTGAAATTGGATAAATTAACCAAAACTTAGTAGGCCAATTTTCTGTATTTTTTTTTTATTTTGAACATTGATGTTAATATTTTAGAGTGTTATAATGTTAACCTTCTGCTTAAGAGACAAATTGATGTTACTTAATAAATTAATTGTAAAATTTAAAACTTGCATTAGTATTTTATTACCATTTTGTTGGAGCGATATGGGACAGGTGGGGCGCAGAATTTCCCCTTCTTCTGAGGTGGGGAATGATAGAAAAAGTTTGAGAACCACTGCTCTAATAAAAGTCTTTCCAAAGTCATATGTTACTGTTGCTGTGCTGTTCTAGTCTTAGAGTCTCTGTAAAACACCAAATCCATCGGAGATCCTATGTAAAACTATGTAAACATACAGAGGTGGGTAGTCCAGGTCCAGAAAGTAAAAATTCACCCTGGGGTTTTGTTGGCAGTTGGAACAAAACGCGCTGGGGTGGATTTTTACTTTTAAAAAGTTTTAAACATACACCTACCTATCTCAATTATAATTCGCTGGTATTGTTTCATAGACATATTTTATCCATTTGTTCTTGTGGGCGGTCGTGAGCCAAAGTTGGCGAGGCCATGAATTCATGAGTTGACATAGACACGGTGCTTTACCTGATCAACTCGAGTTTCATGTGCATCATGAATTTACAACTCAGAGAGACCTATTGTATTTTACAAAGAACAAGAAAAAGGATGGATTTTAGCAGAAGGAGATATTTTAATCATACCACCCAGCCTTATTTCACACCTATCTTGTTTGGGCTGGACTTTCAGATTTTTCAGTGTCGTCCAAACATAGCAGGTGTGAAAGGTGCCACCAGCCCTTTACCGGACCAAAACACAAAAAGTTGGTCCGACCAAAATAGGTGTTTTTAGTTCAGAGCACTTAAACCAGAGTTTGGTTCATCTGCAGTGTGAAAGTGTATTAGATAGAGTCCTACAGCTTCAGAGAACACAGTTCCACTGTTCTTAATGAGAAGGGGAGACTGTAAATGTTTGGACAGGGTCAGGTTTATTAACATGGATTAATTCCAGATTGAGCTTCAGATTCTGGCCTATAGTGTATATTTCCAATTGAAGAACTTTATCAACTTTTAATTAACCCTACACGATTGTTCATCTGTGTGCTGTAATGTTCTTTGTGTGTTCTCTAGATTGACTAGTTTTTAGCTTGGTTCTGGCAGAGTGCTGCAGGGGCTTTTTTTCACATGGAAAAACAGGAGATTCTGTGCTCAGCAGTTCTATTTAAATAGTGCTCATTTCCTTTCCTGTGCCCAAGCTGTGACTAACAGCTGTGCATTTACTTTGTACGTTCAGTTCATGTTCGATTACTCAAAAGGAAAATAATGTGTGTGTGCCTACCCTTGGCTGGCTCTGGGGGAAGAGTGCATCCACAGCTAAAAGCGTGGGCATGCAGATTTTCTTTTTAGACTGTTCGGCACATTCCTTTGTGTGAACTGTAGTGACAGTTTGTGCGCACATTCACGTACTCACTTATCTCCCATTTCCTTGCAGTTCTCAAAATCAATGGTGCTGGATGTGTACAGTGATTATGTCAACAACTTTACCAATGCGATGGCTCTTATCAAGAAGGCCTGTATGTCTAAGCCAGCATTCCTGGAGTTTCTCAAGGTGAATTTCCTTTGTTCTTTTTGCTTATCATATATTATATACAGCTCTGGAAAAAAATTAGGAGACCACTTTAGTTTCTGAATCAGTTTATCTGATTTTGCTATTATAGGTATATGTTTGAATAAGATAAACATGGTTGTTTTATTCTGTAAACTACGGACAACAAAAAAGATACAGAGCTTTTAGACCTCAAATAATGCAAAGAAAACAAGTTTATATTAGTAGAGTTTTTAGAGTTCAGAAATCAATATTTGGTGGAGTAACCCTGGTTTTTAATCACAGTTTTCCTGCATTTGGCATGTTCTCCTCCACCAGTCTTACACACTGCTTTTGGATAACTTTATGACACTCCTGGTGCAAAAATTCAAGCAGTTTAGCAGTACTAAGCAAAGTTAGACATGTGCTTGGGATAGACACTTCCAGTTCCCATTCCACCTTACCTCAGACTTCTAGTTGGAAGTTCTAACCAACCACAGTTTGTGAGGAGGCTAAAAATGAGTTTTAACAGTTTAACCAATAGTCATGAATGTTACAATTTTTAGAAGCTGCTACAGCCGTTTGTTTGTTCTCATGTTCAATTGTAGCCAAACGCCACTGGTCACGATCATTACCACCCACTGTGCTGTCCACTGTGCGTGGTAATGGCTTCCATTACCTATTCCATTTACAAATGTGACATTTCAGAAACTTCAGTTTAAACCTCAACTTCAGTGTTCAGTAGCCTCACTCAAAAGATAACACCTCACAACTTATGGATCAGGGGATTCCCAAGCTTTTCACTAATGTAACACTTCATGATCGCTTCAATTTACATACTCTTATCTCATGACTCTTGGCATGTCTGTGTGTTTTTGATGTGCCTAAAATTTTGCTAGCTAAAATGTATCACTGATCTGTTGTTTTACCTCAGTTTTACTTCATCTTACACTCACAGTATATAATATATGAGCTATATTGTGAACTATTTAAATGTAGAAAATTAATTCGGCGTCAGTATTGTGCCAAAAAATGTTTATTATTATTAAAATGTGATGTATTTTAATGTATGTCAGTGTATGATAATTATTTTTACAGTTCCAAAGTTAACACATTAGTTTTCAGCTGTATGCCATGTACTGTCCTTTTCCACATGTCATCATTTTTGTATGACAATTAAAAATGTAATGTAACAAATGCGTTGAAATTACATCCAATTTCTGCTTTCAGAAGAAGCAGGCTGCCAGCACCGACAGAATCACCCTTTATGGGCTTATGGTGAAACCAATCCAGCGCTTTCCACAGTTTATTCTCCTACTGCAGGTCAGTCTACACCCACACAAACATACACTTACCAAAAAAATAAAAAAAACGCTGTCTTAGTTCTTTTTTTTTTTTACTGTAAACAGTTTTAGATTGAGCTAAAATTAACTTTTTCTAGACTCCCCATGCTTAAAATGCTATGGAATTTCCTCAGTATGCTTAGAGGAAGTGAAACAGAGAGGGACATACCCGCAAAAAATACACACCAGCGTTCTGAAACCCAGAATTATAGACTGCACTGTGGAGAACATCATGTCTGAGCGTGCCATCTAGCCAACTGGTTAGGTGGGAGAGATTACCACTGCACTTCATAATCCTCTTACGTTCCCTCAGCAGCAGCAGCGGCAGCAACAACATACAGCAGAGCATTATCTAATGATCTCCCAGCCTTCACTCATTACTCATTCACGGCACTTTACCACACTTCTGCATTCTCTTTACTATATACACACTCCTTTGATCACACAGTAACCGGAAGGGAAAGATGAATAGACAGTGTTTTTTTCACGCTCATTAGCAGCTCACAAGGTTCTTATGTTTACACGGACATGGTTCATTTAGCAAGACAGGATGTACAGAATATGCCAGAAATGATCTTGTCTTTATGTACTGGAGCTAGAAAGACATTATGGGAGGTCTTTACATGTAAATTGTGGGTGGTGAGGGTTTAAAACTGCATCATTTCATATTTGCTGCCTTGATCTGATTGTGGTATTCCAGCTGCATTGAATTTGGAACATTATAATTGATTATAATTGGTTGGCGCTCATTTTATGTTAATTAATCAGAAAGATGAGTTTGTTGTTTTGATTCGAGCTGTGAATATAAAGGTTGGCACATTAATTTTACTGTCTTGTGTGTCTATGTGTGCTATATCTTACGTAAATAATCACCTTGTTATGTTTACATATTAAGAATTCATTCTATTGAGAAAATCTAATTGAATTAATGGTGTCATAAATATGTCTGTAAAAACCTACACTGTAACAAATTCCTGTATTTTTTTTACAGTAAATGTATACAGTAAATTACTGTTTAACAATGCTCCATTGTAAAACTGTAGAACACAAGGCATCTTGGGATGCCATATCAATATTCCTGAGGAAAAAGCAGGTTTTATTTAAGATGATTCTTAGGAATGTGCTGCTTTTTTGTGAGACATACATCATCAGTATAAATTCTTGCCTATTAGGGCTACCTGTCTACTCTCTCTTCAGCTATTCAGTTATACTTTACATAATAGGTGACTGCCTGGCCCTACAGTGTTGTAGACCATAAGTGCAGGTTGCCATTTTTTGTAACTTTTTTTTTTTTTTTACTAAAATCCTGACTATATACAGGCTGAGAAATGCAATGCAGTAACTTGCGGTGTTTCTGCTGCCAGTATTTTACTGTTCATTTACTGTAAAATTCTTTACAGTGTATGGCTATAGTGTATAGTTTTATAATTCAGCTTTTATCTTTTTTATGTTAGTTTAGAAAATGTTATAACTGATAGTCGCTCTTACGTGACACATTTGTGCAGTTTTTCACTTTTTTGACCTTATGTGAGTGGCAGTTGCTGTTACATTGTTATATATATTTTTTTTACATTTTCATAATGAATAGACCAATAGAAATGCTCCAAAATTACTTGAAATATAGCAAAATAGTTAGTTATTTTGGAGAGACAAGGTTTGTACATGATGAATTTTGATTTAATGATGATTTATTCTCTATTAGGGAAAAGAGTTTTGTTTGAGTTAAGTTGGAGTCTGAAATGATTAATTGCGTATACAGCTTTTTAATATGTAATGAATGCTGAAATTTAAATAGCAAATATGGGCATGTTACACTTATTTTATGCACTTCATTTTTTTTTTTTTTTAATTGGACAACACTTTCGATGAATCCTGCACACATAATACATTAAAAAAGCATTTATAATGGAGTATATGGCATACCTAATATCTCATATTAGGTATTAGATTTTCATAAGCTTGTATAAGAACTTATGTGTACTAACAGTGACATACACAATGTTATAAATCAGCATAAAAGTGTGACTTTTAGTTTTAGTGTAGAGTTTATAAACTTTATAGAGGTTTCATAATGCCTTTGTGGATACTAATATAAGGCATTATGAAACTTGTATAAAGAGACATACTTGTACTTTATAACGTGTTATATAATGTATTTTTTTTATGTAAGTACATATCTTCGCTGTCCTATGAAAAACACTTATCTACATTTTTTTGTCGATTTTTAGTTTACTACGTTATTTGAACAGACAAACTGCCCCTTACACTGTGCCAAAATGTCTTGATGAACGGACCAATAGAAACTTCCATTGACAGTTTAGAAAGTTTTTTTCTCTCTCCTGTAAAGTTGCTGTTTTGGAGATAAGTGTTTTTCATCGGACAGCGACGGTGTGAGTTATTATACAAGCTTATGTCATAACATTATGTATGACATATAATGCATTATGAATACAGGACACTCTGATACATGATATATATGCATATGTGTGATCTTGTACTTTAGGCTGACATTAAATAAAAAAACTAATTTTTTGTGTGTGTGTGTGTGTGTGTGTGTGTGTGTGTAATCAGGACATGCTGAAGAACACCCCGGCCGGGCACAGTGACAGGCTGCCGCTGCAGCTGGCTCTGACCGAGCTGGAGACGTTGGCGGAGAAGCTGAACGAGCAGAAGCGCTTGGCTGAGCAGCTCTCTGAGATCCAGCAGCTCGCACGCAGCAACAGCGACCGGGCCCTAAGCAAGGTCATACACCCAAACACACACCCGCACCTCTGCTACACACACTTCAAAGAGTTGCTCAGCAAAGCGATTGCGTGCCTCAGCATCCTCAGCCTCTTTAGCAGACACAGAGGGGAAGAAGATGAAAAGCTGGCACTCTCAATCTCGGAGTTATTTCCCCGTTTCCTCTTCCCTGAAATATATTTAATACCTCCTCCTCCGGGATTTATCGAGAGCCGTGTTAGTTCAGCACATTAGCATACAGGAGAGTATCTGGACTCAGCAGGAACAATAAATCCATTCATCACTTTAATGATCCTTTATTATTTTAGTGATATTAAATTCCAAACCTTCATATATAACGCAGATCCTTATTCATTTCCGGCTGAAAAGTAATAGGGCCCGTTCCTAAGTGGCAATGCAGTTATTTGACTCTGGCTGTGAGCTATCATGACTGATGATTTGGGTCATGCACTAGTGCAGTTATGGCCTCGCATCTGTCGGAGACTGAGAGAGCTTGGCTTGTAAATGGAGCCTTTATGATGCTCTCTATTCACTAGAGGGTGCTCCTGTCTCTCCCACCAGCTGCGCAGTAGGAAGGGAGAAAAAAAAATCACTCTCAACCAGCCTTCAGATGCTAATGAGCTATGGGCTAAACAGTTTTCTGGTTTCTCCAAGGTTATAGCAATTCATCCTTGCTAGTTTTTGGCTTTGGTTCAGATTAAAAGTGCTGCGTTCAAAGCATTACAAAAAGATCACAGTCACTACAGATGTGGAAAGGTTGAGTTCTCGTGTTGTGTTACAACAGAAGCTGTATTCTTGCTTTCTGGCTCTCAGAAAAGCTGCTACACAAGTTTCTGACTCAAGTCCAGCCTTCAGAGATGGATATATTTAAAGCTGCAGTACTTCTGTATTTTTGAGTTGAGAGAGTTAAAATATTCGAATCAATGTTATCGGTGTCCTGGCACAACCATCCCAGCAAAAGTAATATATTCATTCTAAAAACTGAGCAGTATGGCAGGCTACAAGTTGGTAAAATCTTTCTTTAATGCTTTTTGTATTCTCACCAAAGAGGTCTCTAAATCCCCAAATCTGTCAAAAAGTTACGGACCCTCACTTTAAATTGAAATCAGTGGTATTTCCAATGATCACAAAATGCACCCTATAAGACTTATAATCACTGTATCATCCACACACTTGTGAAACTTGTGGAAATGAGTCTGTTCTCATATTTAATCTAAAACTCATTAGAACACATAATATAGAGAAAAGGAGACAAACAACTTCCTTGAGAAGATTCAGCCAAAGAGAGTAGCTGTAGTGTAGTGTATTCTACAAGTTAAAAAATCTTTGAAAATCTTATATCCAACCAACCATATTTTGGTCCAAATTCAAAAAAATCAGTTTCTCTGCTAAAATATACTTTGAAGCCGATTGGTGTTAAATAACAGTCCTTCATGAGATCCAGGTAACTCTAAATGTTTAAAGAGGAGATTAAGCAGTGTTAAGGAGGACTCCTCTTCAAGCTCTGTATAAAAACTGCATTGGATCTACCTTATTCTCAACCTGTGCCAATATATAATTCTTGACCATCTTTTCGAAACATTTCATAATTAAAGATGTCACGGCTAAAATCTATCTAAAATCATTGTACTATTATAGAGGGTTTTCGAATATTTGGAACTTTTGCAGGCTTAAGGACTGAGAGAAAAAGAAATGAAATATGCCACACAGTTGATCTGCACATGCTTTTAGCAACCTTCCACTCACCTTATCTGCATCAGAGATCTTTCTAATGTTTACTTGTTGCTTGCTTTTCTGGACCTCAGCCCTTATACTGCAGTACTTTTTTCAGCAGTAAAGTCATGGGTGTCAAATCGTGTATAAAAAGCATTCAGTGCATCGGCAAGACCAGTATCAGAATAAAAAACCTTCTAGTGCCACACCTCTCACATTTTTCTCATTCTATCCAATAGTATTTTTCATCCCTTGCTAGACTGTCTTTAGGTTATTGCCAGAAAGCAATAATCCCTCTCATTTTTACTCTTACGTCTTAACTTGTCTTTCTTCATTTGTGATTTTACTGTTTTTTTATTGCGCCCACGTCATTAAACCTTCCTTTTCCTTAATGCCTCTTTTTTCTTTCCCAAAAAGACCTTTCCTTCATGAGAGATCCAGGGCTTATTGTTACGTAAACATTCTTCTTAGACATTGTTAAAAAAAGCATGACAGTGATTTCAACATTACAGTCTGTAGACTCCTGGAAGTCAGACCAGTTTGTACAGTCAAAACAGCCCTGCAGGGTCGAGATACTGTCAGGGAGAAGAGGTAGGACTGTCCAATGAACACTCACATACAGCATATCTGGAAAAAATAAGAGACCGCTTCAGTTTCTGAATCAGTTTGTCTGATTTTGCTATTTATAGGTTTATGTTTGAGTAAAATGCACATTGTTGTTTTATTCCATAAAGTACGGACAATATTTCTCCCAAATTCCAAATAGAAATAGTCATTTAGAGCCTTAATTTGCAGAAAATAAGAAATAGCTGAAAAAAAGATGCAGAGCTTTCAGACCTCAAATAATGCAAGTAAGCAAGTTCATAATCATAAAGTTTTAACAGTTCAGAAATCAATATTTGGTGGAATAACCCAAAACTTTTTTATCACAGATTTCATGCATCTTGTGATGTTCTCCTCCACCAGTCTTACACACTGCTTTTGGATAACTTTATGCCACTCCTGGTGCAAAAAGTCAGGCAGTTCAGCTTGGTTTGATGGCTTGTGATCATCCATCTTCCTCTTGATTATATTCCAGAGGTTTTCAATTTAGTAAAACCAAAGAAGCTCATAATTTTTAAGTGGTCTCTTATATTTTTCCAGAGCTGTATATGTAACATAGCTATGTGATGATGACATTACTTTGTGAAACTCTTGTACGTTTTCATTTAATGACAGAAATCAATTACAAATGATGCTTCACTGGATGTTCCACCCTGTTTCCCCTTTTTTCCTTCACATTGTAAAGAGATCTGTGGATAACTGAGGGCAGCAATGGATATGTTGTAGTTTTTGTGACAGATTTCTATGACATAACTCAAAAAAAAAAAAATGCAGCCCCCTTCAGCTGCAACCTAGGCTTTGGAACACAGCTAATATTAAGCCAGTTCCATTTTTTCCATTATTATTATTACTCAGCTAAATGTGATTACATGTTTTTTTCTGCACTGGATTTTACTGTGCTGCTGGTAGGCCGTAGTTACCTTAAAATAACCTTAAAATGCTGTCCCACTTTTACCTGAAACAATGTAGGAGGCTTGTGACAGCTCACACAAGCACAAAAGACACGAGAATAGAGCTTTTATGTGGCTCCCCTGGTCCATTTTTCAAAAACTATCCTACTTTTGCTTAGTTGAGACAGGCACCGGTCCTGCTCTGGGGGATTGTGGAAGCAGCAGTGGACTGAAGCTGGCGATGGGAGTTAAAAAATAGGGGAAAACATTAGAATCTTGGAACTTCAGTCAGATCATATATGATTTATGTTTTTCTCATGAAACGTTTGAAGAATTGAGAGGCTCCCGAGTGGCGCAACTATCTAAGCGTTAGCCTTATCATAGGGAGGTCAATCTCTGATGCCACAACCATCAGTGCCTGGGATTTCAAGAGAGCATGTGTGGTGGGGGGTGTCCAAGCTGGTTTGTATGGAACCTGGCAGCTACTAAACTGGGGAAATACAGTTGGGAAGAAAAATCAGGGGAAAATCAGATAAAATATATTATTAAAACTGCCACTGAGTTATGACAAAGATAAGTGTGTGAATAAAGTGAATATTGCAACAGTCACTATGTGACTAATCTTGTTATGTATACTATAAGTGCATTAAGTTTTTTTTTACCAATTTTAATGCAATAGGTTTTCACTGTGTAGTTCTGTAAATAGTAATAGAGGTAGTTATTCAGTTTCTCTGCATACTTCCTACTCTACATATCCTCCATTCACTTTGTTCTTCAATTGTCAGAACCCTAAAGGGCCGTTACAGAGCAGCTGTTACTATGGTGGTGGGTCATTTTCAGGATTTCAGTAACACTAATAGGGTGGTAGTGATGTGTATTCAGACACGGCAGTGCTGCTTGAGTTTTTAAACACCTTAGTATCACTGCTGGACTAAGGGCTTTTTTACACTAGCACTATTTGGTCTGGTTTAAACAGACTCTGGTTCGTTTGTACCTTTAGTGCGGTTTAATTGAGCAGGTCTGAAAACAGTAATCGCACTCGAGTGCGGATCAAAAGAACCAGACTGAGACCAGCTATTGGAGGTGGTCTCGGTTCGGTTTTAAACGAGCTCTGGAGCAGTTTGCTTGTGGTGAGCTATCAAATATACCCTTTTTACTTGAGCTAAACTGCTGATAAGGTGCAGTTTATTCGGATATAATAACCTAGCCAGATAACACAAATTAGTTACCACAGCTATGAACAAACACTGTCTCTGCTCCATGCTGTTTACATGCGAGGTCTGTGCTGTGCTCACTACTATTTACTATGTGTACATCTGCGCTGAACGTCTTGTTAAAAACACTCCGTTTGAAAGCGCAGCGTTTCAGCATTCTGTGTTACCCCGCTTCACGCTGCTCAGATATATGCAGTGGAATATTTACTTTCTTACTCTGACGCTAGACAGCTCTGACCAATCAGAGGAGACAATGAGCTAGAGTGGAGCATTTTGGTGCGTTTATCTTTGTTCCTGTGTGAAACTAAACCAAACAGAGGGAGAAAACACTACAAGTAAGCAAACTTATCAACTGATTCGGACCAAAGAAACGAACATTAAAAACTCAGCCACCAAAGTCCTGTGGCAACATCTCACACAAGAAACAACAACACTGTGCCTACTGTGAATTCTTTGAAAAATGACCCACTTTATTCACGTGGGTAAAACGTTAAAGGTCAGGGATCCTGTAAATTTGTATGAAATAGGCTATATGCTCTACAAATGTTTCGTTGAGTTGTCATGACTATATAGAACCACTGGCTTTACTGAAGAACCCATGAGTGTGCAGATCGATTAATAGGTTGATAAATTTGTGTCCACAGCAACTAAATGCAGACCAGAAGCAGCTGATTTTGTGTGAAACGCTGATCGAGACCGTCTACGGGGAGAAGGGTCAGGTTCTCAAGTCCAAGGAGCGTAAAGTCTTTCTCCTCAACGATATGCTCGTCTGCGCAAACATCAATTTAAAGTAAGTTATGCTAACAGCTGTTTTTTTTTTAGATGTCTTTCAGGTGTTCTATTAGACATTCTGTAACTCTCACATATTCTTTTTTGTTTAAAGACACTTTGAGGTCCTGAGGCCTCGTCTTTTGTGGTTCACAGCTGCTTTACTTGCCCTTTTTATCTGATGATCTAGATACATTTCAAGTGGCATTGATTGCGTCATTGATGAGCCAAGGTAACATTTCAAGTTTGAAGTCTGTGAAGTGTTTGAGTTATGACAGTGGGGCTTATGGAGTCTTCAAAGTCTTCTGATCAGTGTGATTTCACAGCATTTCGACGCAAAACGGGCACTATTCAACTTCACGGTTCTAATCTTCAATGCGGATGATGCATGACGCGAATAGTAATTCCCTCCTATCACAGCGTGGTCTATCATATTCTTTGTTTGCCAAATTGATCACAAGAGCTCATTCTTATCCTCGCGATTGTGTCACAATTATTCTTAAGCCCTCTGATCACAAATTATATCTAATCACAGTTTGGTCTTTGTTGCGTCACGCTCTTTACATCTTTAAACTGCGCCTTTGTCTTCAATCAGGGGCCCTCCGGATATCAGCAGCCTGGTCCCTGTTGGTCCAAAGTACACGGTGAAGTGGAGCGCACCTCTGCAGCAGGTTCAAGTGGTGGAGGTGGGCCAGGAGAACCCCCAGAACAACGACAGCATTTATCAGCCCAGTGGGAACAGACGTCTGAGCTCTGCCAACACACAAGGTCAGCATGGTTCCGCCGACCCCCCGCAGAACTGTGACAGAATTAAAGAGCATAGTGAACAATAGCAGCATAGAGTGCTTTGATGAATGGGACGGGGCCAGCTTGGGCACAATAGTAAAATATTGATATTCTCAGTCTTTAGAAATCCTGACCTTGTAAAAGTTTTACGCTATTTGGGTTTCTTTTTGTGTTTGTAGGAACACTGACTCAACTCTACAGTAGGGCTGGGCAGTATTTTATAAAATCTCAATATTCTCAAAATATATAAATGATTCTGTTTTAGATTTTTTTTTACTTCTTACTAGAGCTGGCGATTGATTAAAATAAAGACTCTTCTTAACACAAACTTTTTACAATGGATTTGTGTAAAATATAGGGCAATATATATATATATATATATATATATATATATATATATATATATATATACAATACCAGTCAAGAGTTTGGACACCTCTTCTCATTCAATGTGTTTCTTTTAACATTGTAAATATATCATTATATTGAAGACATTAAAGCTATACAGGAAATCATGAAGAATTATTTAGTAAAAAAGTGTTTAACAAACGAAAATATGTTTTATATTTAGCTTTGATAAAAGATTTGCACACTCTTGGTATTTTCTCAGTGGCTTCATAAGGTAAAGTCACCTGGAAAAATAAGCTGCCGTCTGAACCCAACAGTAGCAAAACCGTGTTTACACCACTAAATACCACAAACTTGCAATGAAACACTAATATATAACCAGGCTGTGTAAAAAGAAAGAATTACAACAGAAGGTTGTGGCTAAAAATGACTAAAATAAATATTTAATTGCGTAAACCAGTGTAACTAAGTGTAAATAAATTTTCAGTTTAATCTAATGTGTTAACCACTAAAAATATATAGTATTTACTTTTTTTACAGTATAGTTTTTTATGTGTAGATGTGCCACCAAAAATATGTACAGTACCATTCAGAACTTTGAAATATGCAAACTGTTTCTTTTGCATTCATTATTTCATGAGAGTCCAAACCGTGCAAACAGAATAAATCCTGTATAAAAACATATATAAAACATGAAAAGTTTAAGTTAACTATTTTTAAAACATAGCACACAGCTCCTTTCAATCTTAAAAGCTGCTTTTATATTAAATAAGATCTAACATTAGTTATAACTGAATGAACAAATAGGGCTGTTTTTTTCCTGCATGCAGTAGCTCCACTGCTAGACAGTTTATGCCCATGGTCACATAAATGCTCTGCTCTAACTCAATACCTGTACTTCTGTGACTACACCAATCACAGTCTTCCCAGATACAGGATTGTTTATTACAAGTCAATACCTCCACTCTGCTACACACACGCACACACACACACACACACACACACACTGCGTTTCTATTATTTACCGGAGGAACTGAGAGATACAGTCAGAAGAGTCTCTGTAGGGCTCTGAACAAATCCCTGCACTTGTTCTCCCAGAGTGAGTACACATCTCAGGGGGCAAAGCGCTGGCCTGATTCTCAGATAAGATGTTCTCACGTCCTTGGGAATTTATTTGTATTTTGATTTTAGAGTTTTGCTTTTGATGTTCTTGGGGGGATGTGGTGCTTTCATGCTGTTAGCGTATACGCTTTTACACTTTCTTATCTTTTGAGAAGTGTAGAATACCCTCCAAAAATACAGTACCAAACAAAACTATTTTAATTGAGTCAGGGTAAAAACTAAAGTTTCATAAAGTGATTAATATTTCCTGGAGAATGATAAGATCAGACGTGGTCTTGTTTCGTTTTTTTATTTATATTTATTCATTATTGAGGGGGTGAGAAAATAGGATAAAAATAATAATAATAATAAATCAGGAAGGTAGAGAAACAGGACAAATCCAATGAGAAAAAAAAGCATTAATAATATCCAGTATAAGAGCAGAGGAATCATTGATGAAAAGGTAAATGTACAAAACTAAATAATAAAAGCACAGCTAAACACAGAATTTGTTATTTTAGCCATTTCTCATTTTCTGCAAATAAATGCTCTGAATGACAATATTTTTAGGTGGAATTTGGGAGAAATGTTGTCTGTAGTTTATAGAATAAAACAACAATGTTTATACCTATAAATAGCAAAATCAGAGAAACTGATTCAGAAACTGAAGTGGTCTCTTAATTTTGATCCAGAGCTGGATATATTTGTATCATGCTTATTTTTTTAGCTCAAATATTTTGGAACATAATAAGTCAGTCCTTATCTATTTACAATGATTTGGGTTGCCATCGTGGAGGTTGCCTTTGATCCCTTGCTTTGAAATATCAGGTATTCTGAATTTCATTCCTTTTCATTCATTTTAGAATGAATTGCTGTTCATTTCATCATTCTGGACACAGAATCCTAATTTTGTACAACATCCTATCTTCTTACTAATTATTTTGGAACATGTGAGGTTACACAGGACAGCATATTATTAAAAAATTAAACAATTATGTCTACAAACTGTTTAGTTTTATAGGACAGAAATATAATTTTGTGTTAATAAAAAAAAATGAATGTCTTTCATTTCAAATCATTTCTTTTTTTTACAAAAGCACTTAATAAAATAAAATACTATAAATAAAATGGCAGTTAAAAAGAAAGTGTTATCAAATGGTTGATACATGGTTATTTATTGGAAGTCCTCAGTTAATTTTTAGTGTTATAGTGTATTATTTATTGAGTGCATTTGTTTAATACACACATGCCTCATCTGCTCTGGTTAATCCTGATTCAGGATCAGTAGATAGAATGTGGATTATGGAGCATGAGATAATGAAAGGTTTGTTGTAGGCAAGCTGTTCCTGGGGCCGCCGAGGTTGTATCAGGAGCTGCAGGAGCTTCAGCATGACCTTTCAGTGGTGGAGGAGGTCACGCTGCTCGTGGGCACTCTGCAAGGAGCTTATCAGGTACGGCTCTCTATCTCTCTCCAGCTACAGCAGCACAGCACTGACTAATGGTTACAGATGTCCTGATCCACTTTATATTCTCTTCACTGCCTTTACTACCGAGTATTTGCTCAAGACCCAAAGCAATATTTACATTTGTGTAAATAACACAGACACACATAATAAATTACACACATAAATTACATTTAATAGAATACACTGGATTCCTGGTTCCTTAAAAAAAAACTGCAGTAAAAATTGTTCTTAGTTTTTAGTATTGTATTACTCCTATCTGTATCAGAGTATATACCCCTCTTATATCTTAACACATAGATACTCTTTAACTGATTTAATGTGCATTGTATTCTCTAAAGTGGATAAAAAATTGTTTCAGAAATTAAAAGCACCTAATTTGCCAGATTTGTATAACATGACTACATTAAATACATTAATATATCCTTTACTCCAAAAAAAATGAGTTATCTTATTTTAAGGCAATACATTTATTTTTTTCTGTTAAGAATCTTTGTCTTATGAAGCTTTATAAGTGTATCAGTGGCATGCAGTGAATATAGTGGCTACCCCTTCTGCAAACCAGCAGATGCTTTGAATTAGTTGCTGTTTTTTTATTTTAGTTAATTTATAAAATAAGTCCATACACTTAGAGTAACTATAATATATATTTCCTGATTAAAAATTATGTAGTTATTTACATACACTTTTCTTTCACCCCTTCTCTGAAGGGTTAGAAGGGCCTCACTGCACACCACTGAAGTGTACAATTATTGCTTATTTTAGAAACAACAATCTAAACCAGTCTAATTTAGAAGTCACTGGTCACTGGTCAAGTAGCAAGTGATACTTGTGTCCAAATGTAAGCTGCTTTTTTTTTTAAATATAAGTGTCTTATATCAAGGATTTTGTGCTTTTAAGATTATTTTAAGCTTATTTTAAGAAATCGTACTAAGAAATTGTGTGTTTTTCCCATTGCTTTATATAAGCATTTACATCTCAGTTTGTATAGATTTATTTTATTTTTTGTAAAATGTAACTAGTTTTGTAATTAGCTAATAAGCCTAATACAATGGATTTCAAACTTTCATTCTTTTAAACAACAAATGTTCTCAAATGGTTTGAGACAATTGACACTTTTAAGGTGGCCCAGGATTAGGGTGCAGCATGGAACAAACAGTAACATAAGACAGCTTAAAACTAGAGTAATGCAATAAATACAATAATAAACACAGCAGACATTAGATTAGTTTATCAGACGGGACAGTGCAGTACAGACACAGTAGTATAGTCTGTCTGTGCATGGTGAGGATATGGTGCAGAGTTATATAACTTGCTTTGACTTATATAGGTATATGCAATGTCAGCTTATTACATACTGGAACCAGGAGTTACTGAGGTAGAGAGCATATGGGTTTTAGGCAGAATGCAGTGTTTTAGCAGCAAGTATTCCTGATAGAATAAAACTACCATAGGTAGGGACTGGGAGCATCAGTAGAGATGCATTCAGTTTATTTATTTATTTTTTTTTCAGTTTGCATTGAGACACCCATTCAATAATCTCTTTTTACATTCTGTGCTAAGTTTTCAGTGCATTTTTTATCAGTTTAATTTACTGGCCGTTTCAGGCTAAATTTGAACATTGCTAAATAGGTATAAAACTTAATTGTTTCATTTTTTTTTCATTTATTTGGTAAAGAAGAAATAGATCAGTTTTTCCAATCTTTAGTTTTTCATTTCTGCCTTTCTAGAAAATGTTTCCAAATTTCTTGTTTTTTTTATTTCTGCACCTTAGAACTTTAGAAAAAATGAAAAAATTAATCTTCTCTCATTTGTTTTAAGATTTTTCCATTTTTGCACCTAATGGTTAAATGCAGCTTATATTTGTTTGAAAAATCTTAAAATTGAGAGAAGATTTAATGTTTTAATTTTTCCTAAAATTCTAATTGTGAGGTGCAGAAATAAAAAAACTAGAAAATTGGAAAAATGTATGAACATGTGTCAGTGTAACGTTTAGCTGTTTATTTTTCTGACTGTATTATTCAAAATGAAATAGAAATGGGTTTTCATTCAATCTTTTTAAATGTCAAGATTTTCATTTCAGCCATTCGAAAACAGAATTTCAAAAAAAGGAAAAGTTGAATGTTCTCTTGATTTTCAGATTTGTCCATTTTTGTATCTTGTAAACAAACATCTGATGGTATAATCCAACTTGCAAAAAGCAAAAATCGAAAAATCAGAAAATAAAAGATTTTTTTTTTTTTTTCATTTTCCTGAAATTCTGATTGTGAGAGGGCAGAGATTTAAAAAAAAAACTAAAATTGGGAAATTGGATGAAAAGTTATTTCTTGTACGCTGCACTATGTTAAAAAATTAAATAATGAGTTTTTACATTCAATTTTCTATTTTTGCATTTAGTTTCAAACGGTCAGAATATTTAATTAATAAATGTTACATTGATCAACATGGAAACTGAATGGATGCTACACCAACTGGTCAGTAGATTTACCATCAATTTACTATGTTCAAATTTAGCTTTAAATGGTCAGACAATTGAATTGATACCCGTTACACTGACCCTAAGTGACATGTTAACTGCCACTCCCTGACAGGTGTCTCTGCTTTTGTGTGTGTGTGTGTGTATGCACAGAATCTTAACACCACGGTGGGGCAGGACTGGTGCCTGGCCCTGCAGAGGCTCATCCGCATCAAAGAAGACGAGATCCAGTGTGCCAACAAGTGCTGTCTGAGACTCAGGGTGCCTGGCAAGCCTGACAAGTGAGTGGTGAAGAAGCTCTCGGAGCAATGAGCGTGGGCCAGGCAAAATGGAGCTCTGTAGTAAATTGCTGTAATGCGTGCAGATGCAACAGGCTGGCTGAGAGAAGCGTGCTCGATTTACAGTGATTGAAATGATTTGTAGCGGAGTTCTTCTCCTCCTCGCTGGTCTTGCTCAGGACCATCAGCTGCAGCTGCTCTTCCACGCTCTCAGCAGCCAAATGGACCGGGTAGAGCTTGGCTTCAGTAACAGGACTTTGGTGGGAACAGATGTTGGCCAGTCAGCTGGGCTAAGAGCTATTAGACAGCGTGGTTTAAGCAGCAGCAGCCTTGTGGATTTCTTGTGTTGCTCACTTATTCTACTTTAGAATAAACAGGTCTGTCACAGCTAATGTAAACGCTAACAGCTTTTTCATCAAATTGCTTCTGTTCATGCAGTAAAAAATTAGCTCTGGATGTGTATATACACTGACATTCCAAAAATCATGGCAGTATTACAGTTAGCAGTATCCAAAGTAGTCATCAAGTGTTACCTAAGGGAACAGCTTGAGAAAGCTCACACTTATGTAAGTTGTGAGGTGCTGTCTTGTGAGTGAGGCTAAACACTGGCCAGCATGCTCATGGCAAGGCAATATGAATTATGAATCGTTAAGTGTGCCAGATGGATGAACATTCATTTGCAGTATCACATATATAAACAGAATATGCCATAGAAAGCATTTCCATCCACAGTCCACAGTGTAGTGAGTGGTAATGAATGTGAGCAGTGAGCATCTTTTTAGAATTGTCAAGGTGAACAGACGAGACCACTTCAATTTCTGAATCAGTTTCTCTGATTTTGCTTTAAAGGTATATGTTGAAGTAAAATGAACATTGTTTTGTTCTATAAACTACGGACAACATTTCTTCCAAAAGCAGAGATTTCAGACATCAAATAATGCAAAGAAAACAAGTTCATACTCATAAAGTTAAGAAATCAGTATTTGGTGGAATAGCCCTGTTTTTTAATCACAGTTTTCATGCATCTTGGCATGTTCTCCTCCACCAGTCTTACACATTGCTTTTGGATACCTTTATGCCTGCATTCCTGGTGCAAAAATTTACGCAGTTCAGCTTAGTTTGATGGCTTGTGATTATTCAGCTTCCTCTTGATTATATTCCAGAGGATTTCAATTTGGTAAAATCAAAGAAACTAATCTTTTAAAAGTGGTCTCTTATTTTTTTTTCCAGAGCTGTATATTAGGAATATCAACATAACAACATATGTTCAGCAACCAAAATATTTTTATGAGAAAGAAAGCATGCAAAAAAGTATCCAAATAATTGAAAAAATTTATAATTTCTTATTAAAATAAAACAATTTAGACAATTTAACATATGCAAATGGGAAAACTTGCTGATTGTTGAAATAAATTATTATTATCCATATTGTTTTATGCCATTACCCTATTATTTTATAATAAAATTAGATTTTCGGTTAAATCGTAATTGTTGAAGTTAGTATTTACATTCTTGTTGAATCTGTATATTAATATCATGAATTTACTTTCTTTTAATGTCTTAAAAATACATTTATTTGTGTCTGTATTTATTTGTGTGTGTTTTTGCATTAATTCCACAACAGGTCTGGCCGTCCAGTGAGTTTCACAGTGGTTTTCAACACTCCCAGCCCAATCAGTAAAATCTCATGGGTCAATCGTTTGCATCTGGCTAAGATCTCTCAGAGTAAGTCAGTGTCTTATAAATCTGTGTATTTCTGAACTCATTGCTTCACTGATGCTTTCTTTAAGCTCATATTCTTGTGGCTGCGTGATGCTTGTGGCTGAGCCTGTTACTGTGTGTAGGGGAGGAGAACTTGCCCGGCTGGGTTTGTGCAGAGGATGATGAGAAGAATAAGCCTCCGTTCTGGTGCCCGTTACTGGCCTGTCGTGTGCCTGTGTTCTCTCCCAAAGCACAAGATCAGAAGGTGAGTCACAACACAGAGCTTTTAGTTTTCTATAACAATTTCCCAATAGCGCAATTTATATTTTGCAGTCCTTGTGGAAGTGGGACACAGCATTCCCTATAGTTGGACGCACCGTTTTTGTGAGTCTGTGAGTGATGCCGCTAATTTGAACGCGGTGGTTTTCGGCTAATTGTGGAGGTTTTACTTTTAGTAATCAGAGATTGCTTTTTTAGAGCTGGTTGTTAAAGATTTGGCACTTAAAGCTCATTTTCAATGTAATCATGTTCCTGCTTTTCACTCCTACTGTCTGCCAAATTGCTTCTGTTACTTTCCTCCAGCATCTCTCCCAGATCTCACATTTGGGCTTTTTTTTTATACGATACAATGCTTAATTGTTCTACAAATTACCTCATCTTTTTCCTTTGCTGTAAAAAGTATTTACCCCCTACATCACCATTGTAAAAGCATAACTGCCACCCCCCTAAACGTAGTAACTGGTCTTGGCACATTTTCTACAACTAAATTTTTCCTATGTCCTGTGTGCCACTGAATTTTAAACAGTTTTTTAAATTATATATTTATTATACAACTACAGTCCTTATTTAACAATTACTAGTACTGTCATTTATAGCCTATACATATACAATAGCAGTGATCCAGGCGTGTTGCATTAACACTGTTAATTTCAATATATTATCTTTTATATCACTGGGAAAGAAAAGTAGATCTACTTTTTATATGCAAAGTGTTTCAAATAGAGCTGTTTATTGGACAGAGCTTGGTGATATGTATCTTGATACAGGGGTTACGATTCAATATATCACATTATTTAAGGATACTGTAAGTAACAATATATTTGATTGTTTTATTGTCAATTATCACAGTGTAAAAACATACTATTATGTTTATAAAATCTGAGTAAACGAAAAGTTTTGTTTTATTGCAATTTAAGGACAGAAAAAAACACTGCCCTCTAGTGGGTGGGGTTTAGCTACAACATAAAGTTAACCACTTTTTGACAGCAGTTTTTACATGTAAACTAATAGTGTAAAATAATGTGTAAATTGTTTTTCAGATTAAAAATAGACCCAGCATAACAAATAACAAATCATATTGCAATATGATACTATATACTATATGATATAATATATAGAATATATATATATGCATAATATATTCTTACACCCCAAGTATTAAAACGTAGCAAGTACTACAGCATGGTCTTACATTAACTTTCATTATATTTCAGTTCTCTATTTTATTTAAGTAAGCAAACTATGTGTTGACATTGTGTTATGGCCTAGAGGCATATCCAATTATGCATAATTTGACTCAGGCATGCATATTAATCACAGGTGTTGGTTAATTGCATTAATATGAATTTTAATGTAAATGTTCAATCCAATAAACAGTGAGTCTGTTTTTTTTGTTTTTTTTGCCACAGTATTGCTTGAATGGATTTGTTGCCACTGAATTTTAAACAGTTTTTAATTTTAATTACGTGTTTGTTGAACAACTGATGGTACTATCATTTATGGCATATACATAAGCTTCAGCTCAAACTGACTGCAGAGTGACACAATCAGCAGTCTGGCGCTGGCCCAGCAGTGGTCAAGGAACACTCTTTGTGTCTTTATGTGTGCCTCATAAAAAGAAATACAAAAGACAAGGCCAGATTGAGTGTATAGCCATAATTAGCAGGTGGAAACGAGTTATATTGAAAGCCTTGTCTGCTGCTTTGGTAATTTGTGATTTAAAAAAAAAAAAAAGAAGTTTCAAAACAGGTTTCATGAGTATTATGATAAGAAGGCTTTGAAACATTGCTATGAGGATTTGATTGCATTTAATGAAAAGAGAGTTTGTTAGTAAGGTTGGGATGTTTCATGATCAACTCCAACGCCAACTCATCCAACTCAAAGGTTTTTGGTGGAGCACCATCATCACCTGGCATTAGGCATGGTGCCAGTAGGGTCATGTGTGCATGTGTTTTCAGCAATGGGTGCAACTTATTGTAGCTGAATGCATTTATTACGTATAAGTGTGTTCACAAACATTTAGAAATACAGAGTATATTTATGTTTGTATACCAACTACTGGTAATAGCATTTCTGGCATATATATATATATATATGCACAAACTGACTGCCTGCAGAGTGGCAGAATCAAGAGCCTGGCGCTGGTCCTGATAATAGCAGCAGTCAAGGGATCTGGCATTAGGGGGTCTAAAGTGGTCTAAAGTGCTGCCACTATGATCGTGAGATCGCTAGTTCGAATCCTGATCATGCAGCTTGCCAGCTGCCGGTGCCCTGAGAGTTGCTGCGCTTTCCTCCCAACATCTCGAACAGCAGTTTAAAAAGAAGTGGCGCGACGAGTGGTCCAGCAGTCTAAAGCGCTGCCACTATGAGCGGGAGGTCGCAGGTTCGAACCCCCGCTCAAGCTGCCGGCGTTAGAGGGAGCAAAATTGGCCCTGCTCCCTCTGGGTGGGTAGATGGCGCTCTCTCCCCACATCACTCCTATGGTGATGTCTGCAGCACAGGGCGTCTGTGAGCTGATGTACCGGAGCCGAGCCGCTGTGCTTTCCTCCGAGCGCGCTGGCTGCTCGGTAATGCTGCATCAGCAGCAGCTCGAAAAGAAGCGGTGGCTGACTTCACATGTATCGGAGGAAGCATGTGTTAGTCTTCACCCTCCTGGTGTGTTGGGGCATCACTAGTGATAGGGGGAGTCCTAATGAGTGGGTTGGGTAATTGGCTGTGTAAATTGGGGAGAAAATGGGGAAAATTAGAAATAAAATTATAAAAAAAAAAAAAAAAAAAAGAGCAAGTGGCTGACTTCACATGTGTGGAAAATGGGAAAAATAATTAGAAATAAAATTATTAAAAATAAAGGAATGTGTGTCTTACAAAAATAAAAAGAAAAGAAAAGGCCATCTGTATACATCTGTTATGCACACTCTAGCTGTGTGTCTCACAAGCAAAAACAAAAAAAGCCAATTATGGAAAATGGTCAGCTGTAGCTAGGAGGTAGAAACTATTTGTATTGAAAAGACTGTGTGCCGCGGTGGTGATTGTGATCTGTTAAATTGCCAATTGACGATTATAACTACATATGTCCTGCTATGGAAAAGGAAAATAACAGTCATTACACGCACACACACACACACACACTAAAGCTGAATGGATATGCCCTGGCAGCGCTCTGTATGCAGCAGCCTGTGATTTGCAGCTTATTTCACCTTGGCCAAACTCCCTTAAGTCTTGATCTGTGAATTTGGCAGTGCGACATGGAGAATTAGGCCGTATTTAAGCGCAGAGATTAAATAGAATAGGAACAATGGAGAGGAAACGTCTTGCAGAGGAGAAAATCAAAGTCCACAAGGGAAGGGAAGGAATGATATGCTTTTCACTCTGGGACCTGTAGACACAGGCGGTGTGGGAAGGGAATAACTTGTGGTGCACGCAGTCCTTGTTTGATAGAACGGATCAAGAGGGATTGAACTTGACAAATTCATTTGGAGTCGCTCTGTCTCTCCGTGCGAATCTACACCGTGTTCTGAGAGTATATTAGGCTGTTGAAGGCAGCGGCTTCTTCTCTGTTGATTTTGGAGAAGCCGAGGTAAATAAGTGCCTTTATTGGGTCAGGCAGTGAGCTGTTTATCCAGGGTGAGGTGCGGAGTGTTGTAGGAAAAACGTCTGCAGTGCGAGAATGCAGGCTGTCTGCTGTTTCTTTACTTTCGTGACACAACCCTTCTCCCATGTATATGGAAAGCAAACAACATGAAAGGCAGGGATGGAATATAAAGAGAAAAGAGGCAGGGATAGAGAGAGTGAGGGTGAGAAGGATGACATTTCTCAGCTGACAGGTAATTCAATATTCTGAAATCTCTCAAGCTAGTTTTTTTCCCATTCTAACAGCTGGGTCTGTACAAAACACTAAATTTAATCATAAAATATTTGGGTCAATATCAATATAATGTGCCCTGTTGTGTCTGCAGCATAGTTGTTTAAATTTCACACAATCACTGTGTAACAATACATGTCTCAATAGATTTATTTTGAATGAATACATTATTACAAATATATAAGAATGTTAAACTTTACTTTTGATACATCTCTCTTTGATGTAGGGGTGTTTTTTACATGTCTGCATTGCTGCCTGCTTAAGCTGAATGAATATTTTGAATGGTATAATACTTTTTACAAATATATAGATTTTTCCTAAATCTTTGAAGATGAATCTTAATAGTTTAGGCATTTACTTATTAATTTAGCTATTTTCATAAAAAAACATCAAGCTAATTAAACATGTACAAACATTCCCTGTTCACTCTTTTGTATTCTGATAAACCTGCCCCTTAAGAAAGGATCCTTTAACATCAGTGACATCACAACCCTCACATTGTTTTGGCTTCCAGGAACTGATTAAACTTGCTGCTGCACTTTTAGCAATTAATAATTTCAGTTTCACTTAATGTGTCTCATATCGCCTTCATGTTTATCTGATCTTAAATATAATATAAATAAATCATTTTAGAAAATCAAAACATATCTTTGAACAAAGTCACCATAAAATATTCAACATGTTTGCAACTCTAGGCCGACCATGTTTTTGTTATTCAATGTCAATTTTTCAATTTTTGCTTAAATTGTCCACCCTTCCGTACAGCTTGCTATGAAGTGGTGAACACACGCATGACAGGAAATTATAGATTATATGATATTATTATATATACAGCTCTGGAACTGATACCACTTAAAAATGGTAAGTTTATTTGATTTTACCATAATTGAAAACCTCTGGAATGTAATCAAGAGGAAGATGGATGATCACAAGCCATCAAACCACCAAGCTGAACTGCTTGATTTTTTTTTTTTACCAGGAGTGGCATAAAGTTATCCAAAAGCAGTGTGTAAGACTGGTGGAGGAGAACATGCCAAGATGCATGAAAACTGATTAAAAAACAGGGTTATTCCACCAAATATTGATTTCTGAATTCTTAAAACTTTATGAATATGAACTTGTTTTCTTTGCATTATTTGAGGTCTGAAAGCTCTGCATCCTTTTTGTTATTTAAGCCATTTCTCATTTTCTGCAAACAAATGCTCTAAACGACAATATTTGTATTTGAAATTTGGGAGACATTTTGTCTGTAGTTTATAGAATAAAACATCAATGTTAATTTTAATCAAACATAAACCTATAAATAGCAAAATCAGAGAAACTGATTCAGAAACTCTTCTTTTTTTCAGAGCTGTATATATATATATATATATATATATATATATATATATATATATATATATATACACATGAACCTTCTGAATAGAAATATATAGAGGGAAAATCTGATTTCTATGTAAATATGATAAATAATAAAAAATAGAAAGTCAAGACGACCAAAGGGCACAGTATTCTGATAATGATCCACTTCAGAAGGAAAATGTGTGACTTTTTACACATTTTTTTTCACCCTGACTCTGAGCAGGGCACCAGTGTTCCAGTACATGGGCAGTATGATGGGATGTGAGATTGTCTGACATAAAGCCTAAGTATAAATAATTCCAACAGGCTAAGTCATGCACATATTAATCACCCTGCTTCATGTTTTTGTAGAGAGGAAAATAACAGAAGAATAACAGCCTTGGCCCCGATAGATGAAAAAGGGCTTCATCCCTGCTGAACTAGTCCAGGAGGGGAGGACTTCAGCCTGGGCACTCTAGCATTCATGTGCCCCCACTCCTTTTACCAGAGCCTTATAGGTTAGCCTAGCATAGCTAGCTCAGAGTATCATATCTCTCTCCTTTTTATCTACATCCAAACAGAGCACACCAAAACACAAACAAGTCTCATTTGTGATATTTTTGGGCTGTAAAAATTAAGTTTGGACAGGATTTAATTATTTATTATTATTTATAATTGTATTACTGTTTTCTATATATATATATTTCTTGTAAATTCGCTACAAAAGATATTTAAACAGTTTAAGATCTTAGTGAGAAGAAGTGTTCACTTTGAAAGGGAACTTGAAGGCTTGAAGCGAACTCATTACAAATAATACAACACAATATTATAAAACACGTATAATATAAATGTCCAAATGTTTTTGCACATCTACAGGTAGCCATACTGTTTCAAACCATTTCTGAGAGAGCGAGAGAGAGCGAGAGAGAGCGAGAGACAGAGAGAGACAGAGCGAGAGACAGAGAGAGACAGAGAGAGACAGAGAGAGACAGAGAGAGACAGAGAGAGACAGAGAGAGACAGAGACAGAAGGATACTGTTTAACAAAAACAGAAAAACTTCTGCTTGATTTAATAAAGCTTTTCCTCAATAAATAAAAAAAATCTCTTACATTAAGTTTAATAGTTTATTATTAAATATAAGGAACATATTGTTTTTTATATTATTATCTCTAAATATTGTTTTTCTGCCTAATCAGTTAATGAAGAAAATCCTGTGATTTCATCAGGCACAAAGACAAATTCTTTTAAACATCATTAGAACCTGACAGACATCTGTAGGACTGTAATGTGGCATATAATAGGGAGTAGTAGCAATGAATTGTATGTATTCAATTTATGTCACTGTTTATGAACATTTTTATATATAAATTGTATTTAGATTTATTTATTTATTTTATATCATTTATTAGTCTATTTTGTAAATTAGTAAATGTTCCCCTATTATTGTCATTAACACTAACATACATTAAGAGGTTTTTAGCCTCCTCACACTCTCACACATATACACACACACACACTGCCACAATCCAACAGCTTTAATAGTTGCAAACTTGAAGCCCCCGGCCACAACACCCTAACCGCAGCGGACTCCTGTAGATTCTGGTGTCCTTTTTTTTTTAGGTCACCTTACTTATTTGTTATTGCAAGCATCGTGTGTTATCGCAGAATGCAGCGTTGTACAGTCTACTGTATAAAATTGAAGTTGTTGACTGTATTTAATGCGTTTGTTTGGTGTGACGGACACGTTACTGTTGGTAATTGAGATTAGCGTAGTGTTGGCAGGCAGGGGGTGTACTTATTCCCCATATGGGTCGTTAATGATTAGGGGTGGCATAAGAACTGGGGCTGGTGGGCGTAAGCTGTAAGTGGGAGGCAATTTGTGTTTTAATAATGTTATGTAGGCTTAATTAAGCCAAACTTGTCTACTGTTGATTTTCTTCCCTTTTTTTGCCTTTTCCCTCACGTCGCTCCAGTCAGCGTGTTTTTTAGGTATGCCTTCGCACGTATCTGTCAGTGTGAGAGAGTACATATTTAAAAGCTTATTTGATGCAAAAAAGAAAACACAATCAGATTTCAACCCCTTTTTCAATTACTTTCTGTAATTAAAGCACATCAAACGGTGAACAGTAGGACCTTTAATTGCTGTGCCTTCAAATAACCTTCTTATTAAAAATAAGGAAATAAAAAATAAGTGAAGAAAGGAACAATGAACTTCATTTAGTAATAAACCTTAAACACTGAGATATGGTCAGTCTTAATATTCATGGATCACGCTGCTTTAAGAAGTGGATTTTTTCTCAATAAACTGGTACCACAACAGTTTGTGACTTTACATTCATTACAGTATTATTATATTGGGGCAGTTTAAATAAAAATGGGATTATTGTCATTTTAATATTAAATTCAGGCAGTAGACTAGATTTTACTGTCAACAGTGTTAAATGGTTTGGTGTTACAGTCAGCAGTGTTTCAGGTAGAGGTGTTACAATCTGCAGTGTTACAGACAGTGGGGTTACAGTCTACAGACAGCAGTGTTTCAGACATTCAGGTTACAGTCAGTGGTGTTACAGTCAGTGGTGTTACAGTCAGTGGGGTTACAGTCAGTGGGGTTACAGTCTACAGACAGCAGTGTTTCAGACATTCAGGTTACAGTCAGTGGTGTTACAGTCAGTGGTGTTACAGTCAGTGGTGTTACAGTCTACAGTCAGCAGTGTTTCAGACCTTCAGGTTAAATTCAGTGGTGTTACATTCAGCAGTGTTACAGTCAGTGGGGTTACAGTCAGCAGTGTTGTTAATAGTGGGATTACGGTCTACAGTTAGCAGTTTTACAATCAGCAGTGTTATATTCAATGGTGTTACAAGCACTGGTGTTACAGGCAGCAATGTTGTAGGCAGTGACATTACAGTAAGCAATGTTGTAGGCAGTGGGATTTATGGTCTACAGTTAGCAGTGTTGCAGTCAGTAGTGTTACAGGCAGTGGTGTAATTGAGAGCAGTGTTAGGCAGTGGTGTTATTGACAGCAGTGTTACGTCAGTGCTGCAGACTGAACGAGCGGAGTTACATAACACATGGGGTAGTATGTTTTTTTTTTTTAAGGATAGTAGATGAACAAACACAGTGGAGTACTAAAAGTATTAAGAGGACTAAAATCTGAACAGAATTCTGTAAAAGGCTCTCATTTACATCGCCCAGCCTTATGGTGTCTGATTTTACATGGATTAATAAAAAGCTTTATTTGCTTTTTTATCTGTTTCATTAAGAATGTCAATTGAACTGTTTGTTCTGTATATTGTGCTGCTATAACCAGCTTGACTTTCAATGGAGGTCAGAGTAAAAAGGTATTTTTCCAGGTCATTAATGAAAAGAACAACTTGCCGATTCACATGTTTGAGAAGGTGAAAAGTGAGTCTGACAGTGAGAATATGCCAGTTAGATATGCTGACATCTTTGATTTGCAGAGTGCTGCACAGACATGCTTGTCTTTCTACACAGCAGCACTTTTATGTTAGGCTTGCCTTGAACCGAGTGTAATCTCAAGCTCTGCTTTTTCTCCATAGCTACAGATGGCCCTTCACAACCCAGTCCATTGTGCTCTGCTTGGGTTTTCTGCTGCCAGTACTTCTTTGCCTCAAGGCTATCTGTGGGTGAGCACATCTCCTTCACACCATCTTCATTAACACACCTTCAAAGAACCGATATCTACCAATTTATGGAGTTTTGGTGCACTGAGAGACAAGGCATTAAAAAAGAAGAAAAGTCCAAATCCTTGTCAAAAAAACTTTAATGTTCTGTTTGTGTGTAATGATGTTGGAGAGTATTCATTTTCACTGCATCAATTCCATTTCAGCGCTGGTTTTCGATGCTTTTAAGACCATTTGTTTCCTAAAGAACATGCACAGAAGCATGGCGGCATGGCCTTAAAAATCTGCAATTTAAATAGTGTAATCGACATTTATAATTATGGGCTAAGCAAGACTAAAAGGTTTTTGAAAGGCATCAGAACAACCTCAGATATTCACATCAAGCACACACATCAAAGGGCATCCCATAAATGATTCATTCATGTGCTGTGTTACTGCAGTTTCTCTCTTCTGCATCCTCCTCTTCCCTAGAACCTTCGGTTGTTACTAGTTAGGAAAAGTTCTGTATGTCACCCCTTTTTATGTTTGTTCTCTTTCTCTCTCTCTCTCTCTCTCTCTCTTCCTTTCTATACTCGTCATCAAAGAAATGGTTGCAAAAATAGTTGCACCAAGATTGCTGTGCTATTCGGAAGGAAGATGAACGTTACCAGGAGCAATAAATAATTAAACATTTACGGAATGATATGGGCAACTTTTGGTCATATTTATTGAGCTACAAATACAGAATTCTCTTTTTTTTTTAAGAATGTGTGTTAGGCTTTGAGTGCTCCAGTGGGCTTAGCGCTGCCACTATGGTCAGGAGAGTACCGGTTCGAATCCTGTTCATGTAGCTTGCCATCAGCTACAGGAGCCCTGGGAGAGCACAATTGGCCTTGCTTTCTCTGGGTGGGTAGATGGCGTTCGCTCCCCTCATAATTTCAAAGGGTGATGCCGATCAGCAAAAGTCATCTGTGAGCTGATGTATCAGAACCGAGTCACTGCACTTTCCTCCTCCGAGTTCGAAAAGAAGTGGTGGCTGACTTCACATGTATCGGAGGAGGCATGTGCTAGTCTTCACCCTCCTGGTGTTGGGGCATCACTAGTGATAAGGGGAGTCATGTAAATTGGGAAGAAAATGGAAAAAAAAAAAAATAATAATCTGGACCTCTCTATAAGAGCAGCATGGGGACGAGCGTCGTCCTGATGGAATAGCGCCTCCACACACTGATTCGTCTCAACCAAGACAATAGTGAGACTCATCACTGAAGATGACCCACTGACGTTCTGAGTCACTCCATGACAGTCTTGCATGACTGCCCGCAACATTTCATTCCTGTGGTTGTTTCCTTCTGGGTGCAACTATTTTTTGACTATAAGTGTTTTTTCCTCAGACTCGCTTTCTCACACATACACTCACACTTTTCTCTGTGTCCTGGACAGGTGGCCAGTGGTGGAGATGACACCCATGGGCAGGTGGAGATTTTCTCTCTGAACAGATCCACTCCACGCTCAGTCAAGAGCTTCCCTCTGGGCTCTCCAGTGCTGAGCCTCGAGTACGTGACGGAACCCAGCGCCGCGGAGGAGGAGGAGGGACAGGCCGTTGAGGGACCTGCCAGGATTGGAAACACCATCTGTGTGGGGTTACAAGATGGCAGGTAGGTCTGCAAAACCAGGAAGGAGAAGATGCATTCCTATAAACGTTGATGTTTATCTGAATAGTCGTGCTGTAACAGTGCATGGTACCAATGCATGGTGCTCACATTTTGGTACCTGATACCTGGTTAATTTTCCACATCTCCCCCTGAAATGTAGCTGTAATGTCAGAAAAAAAACACCACTACTTCATCTTCAGAGCGACGGCACAGTAAAAATAGAAACCGCTGAAGAGACTGTGTTCCCTATTCTCGGTCTGTAGCTCTTGTCATTCTGTATAGTGGCAGTTCTCTTCGGCCAGTAGGAAATAGGAAGCTGCAAGATTAATACGTCACATTTTAGTCCTGACTCCTGCAGTTAGTTGCGTTAATTTTGACAGGTAATTTTGGTTTAGTTTTTGTCTTGATGTAGTTATTGTTAGTTTAAGTCTTATTTTTTAACAGATGAAAACTAAAAACATTTTAGTCCAGCTTTAGTTAATTAAATTTTAAATTATTTAGTTTTAATTTTAAAAACCATATGTAATATCTTAAAAATTGTTACATTTACAGGCAGTTTCCTAAACAGGGATTAAACCTAGTCTCTATTCAAAATGCTGTGTTTTACAAGACTAGGCTTAATCCTTGTCTGGAGAGCTGCTCATTAAAATGAAATGAAATTGGAAATTAGAAAACAAATTAGAAAAAAAATATATAATTATAATTTACATAAAATTAATATAATATAATATAATATAATACACATTTTATATTACACAATTTACATTTTTAAAATTCTTCACACTTAACAGACAGTCCCTCACCATCTTTAGTGGTTTTTGTAGTAATTCTATCTATTTTAATTAAATGATCACAGTGAGCTTGAAACATCAATTTATACTGATGTTTCTGTTTATTTAAATAATGGCGTTTTTCCACTGCACGGGTTGTTTTTCACTACTACAGAATGAGCTGGTCCTAAAATGTATCTGGTTCTAGGCACCAGGTACCAAATTTATCTAATGGGAAACAAAAAAGCAGAGTAGATTTGAGTTGAGTTGAGTAGTGTAGGGACCATGCAGTGGAAAAGTGCCATAATAGTCTTTTCAGCTGTTGTTCAGTTTCAGAGAGAAATGTGAACCTGTGCATTTGTATTTATCGTTGCTGTCCAATGAAAAACACTTATCTCAATTTTTGTAAATTTTTAGTTTACTACATAATTTGAACAGACAAACTGTCCCTTACACTGTGCCAAAATTTCTTGATAAACGGACCGATAGAACCACTTTAAAATGAGCTGGAATAAACTCTTTTTACATTGACTTCCATTTAAAGTTTAGAAGTTTTTTTTTTCTCTCCTGTAAAGTTGCTATTTTGGAGATAAGTGTTTTTAATTGGACAGCGACATTATGTATTTATCTAATTGCAGCATTCTAGTGTACGGCAGTGTGGACACTGCTGCCCAGTGCCTCCTGACCTTCCGTAATCCTGAGGGTTGTCCTGTCCTGTGCCTAAAACACTCTGAAGACTGTCTCTTTGCTGGACTGACTAATGGAAAAGTCGTGGTTTATAGCAGAAAGGCTGGAGGTAAGAAACTCTGATCACATTTGCTGTTGGCACAGTAAATTTGATGAAAGCGTGCTGAGAGGAGCAAGAAGAAAAAAAAGTCATTTTCATTTTAATATCAGTGGAAAGTCAACAGAAGGGACTGAAGCTATTCTCCCTGATTACTGCATGTCCAGCTGAGTGAAGCACAGATCCTCTTCAGTAGCCCAGTGTTTGGGCAAGTTTTATTCACTTATTATTCAAGCCCAGCAGTGAGTTCTGATTGTGCTGCCACTGTAGTGCTGGACAGATTTATTTGCCTCTAATAATGTGAATTGAATTGAATTTGTATGTAGACACTGTACAATGCTATGCTTTGGTTGTAGAACATTGTGTAAACAAGGGACGCTCTATGAATATGGAAATGTTCTCGTTGCTTTAACAGCACGGTGTAGCAAACTCTCCCTTCAGGCTTTCATAACATACAGCTTTCATGACATACTCGATTACAGCGCTGAAACAATGTAGAGGGGGAAAAGAAACAAGTAAATGACTTTCTCTTTTTATTATGGTTACACATTGCTTTAGAAATATTGTTTTATTTACATTCTTCTTGCTATTTTTCTGCTGGAGTTTTTCTCTTAACATTTCGTAACTTGTCACAAAGTTGTTGAGATATCACCACCCCTTTTAACTGGTGATAAGTCTGTGTGATGTGTTTTTTTTTTACTTTGCTATAATCAGAATTCTTTCCCATTTATACTGTAGTATGTTGGAATAATAATAATGGGGCAAAATTCTACTTTAGACACCTACTTTACTTCTGCTTGACCGATACACACTTTGCATATATTATCTCAGAGTATGTCCCCTAGAATTAATTCACTGTCATTTTTAACCTGCTCTTGTTTATTTGTGATTTTAATCTCATCCTTCATTCCTCCCATTCAGTCCTATTAATTTTTTCCCTCCCAAAGCCCAGTCTCCTCCTGTCATGACAGCCTCAAAACTGCATGTATTCCTTTAGGCCAGGTCCCCAAAGCTCTAATCCACAGTCAGTCTAACCTGCACTCAGTTTGCCCTGATTGTGTTTTTATTTTTTTATCCCTTTTTCACTCCAATTCTTTTTTGCACCTGTACAAGCCATAAAGTTTCTGTTTCAGACAGCCCCCAAAGTTATTTAAACTTCAATAGAGCAGGTAACTGAACTGTAGTCCACAAATGTACATAAGGCCCATACTCTCCTGTTTGTCCTTTTTCCATCCCTCATTTCATTCCCATTCAGAAAATGTACTTTTCTAGTTATTTATTACAGCCATGTCCCAGCCTGTCACAGCCTGTTTAAGATGTTTGGCTCTTTATTTGGAGAAATGATGGCAAAAAAAGAGATCTGCCATGTTTTTCAGGCTTTTCTTTTTTATTTATTTTTATATATTTTTTTCAGAGACATTGTGGGATCTGGACTCCAGCAGACTGGTGGTGGTGGGATATGCGCCTGTGCTCAAACTCCTTAAGATAGATCAGTGCGTGTGGGCTAGCTGCGCAAATCAAGTCGCTGTCATCGAGGGTGAAAATCTCAGCACGCAGGTAAGTGCTATCATCTTTATCCATCTGTATTCATCCTTATATATACCATTTCATCTAGTGGCATGTCGAGAAGAGAAAACAGAAGGGCAAAACGTCTTTTTTTTTTTTTTTGTTTTTGTTGACAAAAAAAAAACTAGCAAAAGCTGCTAAATGTGACTTGTGTGTAGATGTATTCCTCTCTGCAAAAAAAAAAAACACTGCAGAAAGGTCTTCATCTCTCCAACTTCTGTCACCCTGGCTGCTTCTAAAGACCTTTTGTTGACAGGTGTAAACAACGCCAATGAGGCGAGGCAAGTCTTCTGCCTCTGCCGATCAAAGCCCGAGCTTTCCTCTGCAGTGAAGCCGGCTTCAGTACGGGGTTGAATCACATCTTTATAAGTGCAGGTTATAGTGTTTTTTGGTGTGTTATTTCGACATATAGCTCGCTTCCCTTGTGAGCTCCATTATGACAGAGCATCCTAAGCAGTACATAAAAGGTATCCTCCCTGTAGAAGCCCAACAGCATGTTCGCGTGCGAGCCTTTGATCACTTCTGACAGCTGAGCCAACCTTCTCCATTTTGCCGCAAGGAGCACACCCCCTCCCTCCACCCTGACGCTTAATAGCAGGAATAAATTTGGCTCCAGCAGTCGGAAATTGAACTGGAGCTGAGAACATCCCCATACATATATATATATATATATATATATATACATGGGTGACGTGATGCCTGATTTTACCGAAATCAAGTAAAAACATTTATTACGATTCAATATTTTTCCTTCAAAATCCTTGTGCCAGTAATGCAAATAGAATGTATTATGTAAGAGTTTATTTTTGACTGAAGATGTGATTTATTTTGTTTTGTGTTGTAAAGTAAACACGCAAAATGTCCTGTGATGTGATAGGAATATAGATGAGTATGAAATGTATGAAATATAAACATTTATAACATAAATCAGTAACATCTGAACTATTTATAATCATTTTTGGCATTATTAGAAACATATTTACTTTAAAAACAAGATAATATATAAGATTTATAAATATAAGATTTTAAAATGTACAAGTAAGATGTACCTACAATAATTATAGCAGTAAATAAGGTTTTGTGAAAATGAAAATGCTGTTCTGTGGCATGACATTTTTTAAACTGGCAGTTTATTGGTCAATTATCATGGTTCTTTAGTCAAGCAAGAAACAGTCACTCAGGTATTTGACTGTGATTTAAAGATTGTATTTATTTTATTAATTTTACAAATTTCATACCTTAAAAAACAAACATCCCCTTTTTTGTTAGCCCTGCAGTGCGATGACACTATGTTAATAAATGTAATTAAAATTTAAATAGTCATTTTATTTGATTTTTAAATTTAATTTTTAATTTTATCCAATTGTGCTCTCTCGTATTCTGGCTGCTGATAGCAAACAGCATGATTCTGAATTCGAACCGGCAATCCTTGGACCACTTGGAGGCTTAATTAAGATTATCGTGTTTTTTTTTTTATCTTACTGTAATGTAATGTCACGTCGCAGAACAATTTATATTGGAAGTTGTGAGTAAAGCTTATAAAATGATAGAAAAAGAAAAACATATCTAGGGAACACTAGCAGTTCAGGACAATTTAAAACATTGAATTGCAGTGGCCTCCAGTTGTCAAATACTTATACTGTATATATTTGTGTGTACATATGGACATACAAACTAGCTAGTATGCAAAAATAACGCATTATCTGCGATTGAAAGGCATAAAAAATAGATCTGCATAGCTTAAAGATTTTGTGTCCAGAAATGAAGCGTTTCTGCGTTTCTGTTGTCTTTCACAGTGTTGAGCCTGTATGTTCCACGTAATGTTTTGCTGTTGTTTACTGGTGCTTTTGTGTTCCTTCTGCTTTTGTTTTCTACTCCCCCAACCACCCCCCCCACACACACTTACACACACACATACACACATACACAAATACACAGACCAATACACACACACACACACACACACACCAAAACACACTCTCTTTCATGGGATTTCTCTATTGTTTTCTCGCTTCCCCCTAAACCTATGTTTCTTGCTGTGTTCTCAGAGCTTTGAAGCTCACCCGGACCCGATGGTGAACGTGACACATATGGTGCGTGCAGGGGGAGGGGTGTGGATGGGGTTCTCGGAGGGTTCCTCACTACGCCTCTTCCACACTGAGACTCTGGAGCTCCTGCAAGAGATAAACATCTCAACACGCTCAGCCTACCTGAGCCCAGGCAAGTGTGGGATGTCAGCAGTGTGCTGTGTGCTCTATATATATATATATATATATATATATATACATATATATATATATATATATCAATCACCTCGTAGCCTCACTCTCCTATCTGTCAGTCAACTGGGGGAAATTCTGTAAATAAAATAAAAACGTAAATAACCACATAAATCAAATGTACACAAATCTACAGTCTTCCTTTGAGGAGATGACATACTGTTATCTATAAATGGATAAAAGTGTGCTTCAGCGAGCTGTGACACATTTCCATTTCTACATAAGCAAGTCTGTTTGAGATTATTTAACTGCTTGACACAGGCAGGTGTGACACTTATATAAGATATAAGATATTGATATAAGAATTGATGGAAATGTTTAAGATTTTTTTTTTTTGTTTAAACCCTCAAATGCAAATCAGCGCAGTCATACCAAAAAAAAATGTGTGTTTCTAAGATAAGATTTTACAGTAGAAAAGAAAGAAGAAAAATGATTTTGGATCATTTTTATTTGTTTGTTAATTATACAATTAAGATATTAAGTGTTTTAGTGATGAAATGCTAATTCATAAACATTTACAGCATGCACACGTTGAACTGCATAAACCTGTATTAATACTGCAGTGAAAAATCACATGCCTGGGCTCTCCTTACATAAATAAATATTAGATTTAAATGTCAGTAAAATCTCTGCAGTGCTGACATTTTTAATAACACCATGATATAGCAATTTTGCCTCTTATAATAACGGCTTCAAAATCATTTTAATGCATATTTGACTAATAAAGAGAGTGGCATCATTTAATTGGGCTAAAAGTAGCCAGCATTTTTATGTTAATGTCAGTGATGTAATATTCTATTTGGCTTCTATTGATTGCTACCTAATGTAAGCTGTGTTAAATTAGTTTTGTCAATCAGTAGGGTATTAGTATAATATATAATATAATACGCTAAAGAATAATCTAAAGGTTAATTGCTGAGTCAAGCTGACCTGAATTTACTAACAGTTTAATACTATAGCCTATTTTACTGTAGCTTCAGTGCAACTTAGGTATTAATTTTAGACATTAAAGATTAAGAAATTAAGGTTAGGATGAGAATTATGTATAGATTTTGAATTGCAGTAAAAATGTTCTGATTAAAAATGGGATAACCATGAATTGAAATGATAAAAACATTTGAGAGGGTGGAAATTATTGTTTAAAATGTAGAATTAGTGTTTCTTTAGTACAAAACCCCATACATAAGTGTAACATATAGATTTATTAATGCTAATTAATTTTCCATTTGTTTTTGTTTTTTTCTCAATAGGTCAAAAGACTGTGTGTGTCACCAGCCTTCTTATCTGCCAGGGTCTGCTGTGGGTGGGCACTGCTCAGGGCATCATTGTCACTCTGCCAGTACCCAAACTGGAGGGCATCCCTAAAATAACAGGTGAGCCATGACAACCAAGCTTTTAATTTCTAAATTAAGCTGTTGGTGCAAACCTGGCACAAATCTTTTTTTCTTTTTTTCTTTTTTTTGCGCTTGTCTCCTACAGGTAAAGGTATGACCTCGCTGAACGCTCACAACGGCCCAGTGGAGTTTCTGGTGGCCACCTGCAGCACTTTGTCCCCAGACTTGCTGAAGAGGGACTCTCTGGTGGATGGGATGGACTCTGGCAGTGAAGGAGAGGACAGGGACAGGAGCCATTCGTCCCAGGAGTCGCTGAAAGAGCAACTTCAGCAGCAGCAGCAACAGGAGGACGGTTCTCCGCAGAGGGAGCACAAACCCAAAGGGGTTTTACTGCAGTACCGCCTGCGCTCCACCTCCCAGCTCCCCGGCAAACTCCTGACCGCCCAGCCTGAGGAAGCCTCCAACTCCTCGCAGGAGTCTCTGGAGCACACGCTGGAGGACGGCTCCATCTACGAGCTGAGCGACGACCCCGAGGTTTGGGTCAGGGGCCCGGGGCCGTCCGCCAAGGAGGGAACGCGCAGGGAGAGGGTGATGTCAGCCGCTGTTATATCAGGAGGACGAGGCTTCCGCAGACTCACCGTGGCTGGCTCCGCCTCCTCCTCTTCATCTGGCGCCAATGACAATGCGCTTATGGTCTGGCAGCTCCCGCTCACAGTCTGACTGAAGCGATGACAAGTGACAGACTAGAAAGACTAGAAGATAGATGCTGACTTGGTCTTTGTGAGACAGGAGATTGAAGAAACACTGAAGGACAGAGAGAATAAATGCTTTTGTTTGTACATTCCAAACCACTTGCAGACACTTCCGACAGGATATCAGCAGCACACCACTCCTCTACTGCATCGCTTATAAGCAGTGGAATGGAATCTCTCTTGCTACGTTTCTAAATGTCAAAAATGATTGAATCTGATTACATCCCCATGTTGCATGGAGAGGTTCTTCTAGATGGAACATACTCAAAAAGGCCAAGACCCATCAAACCTCTTGCATTATGGAAAAAGGGTATTTTAGTGGCACATCACTGCGGATGTACAGTATATACGTATACAGTAGAAGTCCAAAGAAAGACAGAGGAGTAAAAAAAAAAAAAAAAAAAAAAAATCCTGCAGTAAATCTCAACTGTCTTACTGTCTTTCTGTTTTGACTCGATCCAGAATGTGAAAGAGCTATCCTTAAAAGAAAGAAAGGAAAAAAAAGGATTAGGTACTTGTTATTGATGGTACTTGTTGTACACTGTGTCACTTTGTTAAAAAAAGAGAGAGAAAAGAATAAATGGTCTTTACTGCAGTGCAGAAATCATTTTCTTTTTGTTCTCTGTTCTGTTCTTCTCTTGTCAACAACTCTTTCAAAGCTGGACGTTTCGAGGATGTCTTAACACGTTTTCGAGGATGTCTTACAAATGCCTTTTCATTTCGAACATGGCACTGTGGGGACCCAAGCCGTTTGAGACGTCGCTGTTGTAGCTCGGAAGACGTATGTTTACGCCGTGCCCATTTTCATCCTCTTATCTCTGAGCAGCCATAGGCAGCCCTCCCAATAAACATATCAGCAGAGGCTGAATGAAGCAGCTCACGCGCTGCCTAATGTATGCATGCAGTGACTCAAACCCGACGTGACGGGAAAACCAAATCGCACTGTATGCCTGACAGATACTGTGTCAGACGTGATGTGGGAGATTTCGGGGAGAGCTGTCTGCCTGATGCGATGTCTCCCCCTGTTCATCAGCCAGAACATTAAAACTAGTGACGTGAAGCAAACTGAATAACATTGATTATCTTGTTACAGTGGTCCTGTCATGCAGTGTGATGTGGCAGGAAGTGAACTGCCAGTTTTTGAAGGTGATGTTTCAGAAGCGGGAAAGATGGGTAAGAGCTGAGAAACTTTGAACGTGGACAAATTGTGAGAGCTAGATGACTGGTTGTGCTTTGTGTGTCCACAGTATGCAGTGGTGAGAACCTACCAAAAGTTATCCATAGAGGGAAAACTAGTGACTGGGTCACGGACACCAAGGCTCAGTATACCAGTAGAGATCAGATCAGATCAGAGAAGAATCTACACAATATTAGGCAAGTGGTTGTAACGATGTGACTGAACACTGTATTGCACTGGTAATAAGTGATGACACGTGAATGTACTGCGTTCAGTAAAAGAACGTGATGTGTTGAGCACTCCCGTTGGGATTCCTGCAGGGCTTTTTGAACAAAGCACTCGTTGTACATGTTCTGTTTTATTAAGCATGAACCCACTGTTAAACCTTGTTTTGATAGATGTTTACAGCACATACAGTACAAAAGTACATTTGAAACATGAACAAATCCACTGCGCTAGAGAGAATATACTGGAGAATATATAGCCTCTTTCTAAATCTAAAGAATGCTTTAAAACTATCTACACAGTGTACTCTTTTATTAATGGCCATCCAGCAGAAGACTGCACTCAGGACGAGGCAAGTTCACCTAAGAGTGCCAGTCAATATCTAGGCATGCATCACCAGAGGAAACCCACACTCATGGAGAAAACATGCAAATTTCCACAGGTAGGGACTTGAACCCAAGATACTAGTGCTGAGAGACAAATGTGCAAACCATCAAGCCAACTGCCGAAACTGACTTCAAACTCAGAGAACTCCCTTCATTCACCTGATTTTCTTTTTGTGAATCTTTGTATTGTTTTTCCCTTTTTCCAAGAACAAGTGCAATATACAGAAGCAAGTAAAATATATAAAAACATTGAACACAAGATTAAAATAATGTAAATAACACAACACATTTGCACACACATCTCTATTTACATACATAACTGCATTCATCTGATTTCCAGTCAAAACATCCATTAAGTATAAGTTCTATTTTTCAGTGCCAGAAAAACAGCAAAAAAAAAAAATAAGAGCACCTTAAAAGGCCTATTCATGCCTTTTGACCATATACATTTTGACATACACTGACATAAATAACACACAACAACATTAAAAGTGTATTGAGGAATACTTTCAAATTGAAAGGAGGATCTAATACCATGTTGGGCCAGCCCTAGCCTTGGTACATTCAGTGAGATATGAGATACGATTAAGCGTGGATGCATATAGGTTCTGTATGGCATCCTGTGGTACATTTGTCAGCAGAAATTACTGCTGGGTCTGTAGATCCTGCACACGTGTAGGTTGTCAAAGCCTGGGTCCCAATTGGTTTGAGAACGTTTTGATTGCAGTAAAATCCGGAAATCAGACAGACTAAGGAAGTGTTGCAGTGTGGCAAAGACATTTCTAAAAAAAACTTTGCTGTGGATGCCCTGCCATGAGAAGCAACACATGTTGTCACAGACTGTCTTGCACATATATTTGAGCTGCTCGTGTCTCTTGTATCCCTTGTATACTAGGAATCAATGACTCTCATTAGCTCTCCTGATCATCACTTCAGCTGTTGGGCCAGTTCCTTGCTTCACAGCAAAGGCAGGATTGAAACTCCCGTCATACATAAGACTATCTTTGTATTCCAAACAGAAGCTGGATTTGTTGATAAAGAAAATGGGAAAAAATGGTGATGCCAGCTGGTGGGCAATTTGACAAAATTACCAGTACCTGCTTCTGTCGGTCCAATGAAGCACCCCTCTCGAAGTCTGTGAACTGAGTAAAATATGTTTGAGTGCATTGCAGAGGAATGTCTAGCAGTCAGTGGTCTCTCACCAGGAGGTACATTAACCAAAAGTAGCCTCTGAGAGCGTGTATTTAAAGTAAAAAAATGTGTCTGCATGATTTTACATCAAATTTTTATCCTGTTTTCTTACAATTTAGATGGCCAATTATCCAACCTACTCATTAGGACTCCCCCTATCACTAGTGATGCCCCAACACCAGGAGGGTGAAGAATAGCACATGCCTCCTCTGATACATGTGAAGTCAGTCCTCGCCTCTTTTAAACTGCTGCTGAAGCAGCATTGCCGAGTAGCATCACAGTGCGCTCGGAGGAAAACACAGCAACTCGGTTCTGATACATCAGCTCACAGACGTCTTGTGCTGATCGGCATCACCCTTTAGTGATGTGGGGAGAGAGTGATGTGGGTAGCTGATGGCAAGCTACATGAATGGGATTCAAACCAGTGGTCTCCCAATCATAGTGGCAGCGCCTTAGTCTGCTGGACCACTCTGAGACCCTTTTTTTTTTTTTTTTTACATTTTTACACATTCAATGATGCTCAGCTCTGGGCAATTTTGGTAATCTGACTGGATTACCATGTTCTTTCTTGTCAGTTTCCTTTACCTAGTGCAATTATCGTAATCAGCTCCACATCTTTTTTTTTTTTTCCAGACCCACATTGTGTGGGTCAAGAAAAAGTATAGTCTCTCACTCTTGCACAATACTGTACACATGCTTTTGGAACTCAGTCGGAATGCAGTTGAATGCATTACTTTTTTAGTGGAAGCAGTCATAAATTGTAAAATATTCACAAGGCAACGCTTGTTTTATGGTCAGTTTGGACCAGAACAGCATGGCAAGAATAATAATGGCAAGTCAGTCCACAACCGAGCACGTAGGAGATGAAGTTGTAGAAGAGGCTTATGTCTTCAGACTGAGAACCAAGATATAATACCATTAGGAACCTTGCGGAGAGGTGTATTAAGGGAGCCTATAGGCCTAGCGGCTGATCAATATTTCATGCTGGCAGTCATCTGTTTGAAGATGTGTGATTGGCTTGTGGGTTGTAATCCAGCCACTGATTGTGGCTAATTGACAGCTATAGTCAAGATAATGCCTTTATGTTTGTTGGCCATGTTTGAAGAGAACAATTGCTCTGGTGATTTGTGTTGACGAACTTCAAGTGCTCCTAACTGTGCGAAAACAGACAGCGATTACTTAGAGTGCAGCAGCATGCGCTGAATTTTTTCCCTGTTTGTGCTATGTGCCAGTCAAGAGTCTTTTTCAAATCCTTTCAACTCAGCGGGACAGCAAGGCGAAGCCAAGCCTGATTCCGAATACTTGCACTGCCTGTAGAAGATCGAGGGGAAAAAACTTTCAATTAATATGCCCCGTGAAACTCCATTCCCTCTTTTAATCATGCATTTGTCATGACGTTGAGAATGCCCTGAAAAAAGAGCGCACTGAGATTAATTTCTTAATTTCCTTACAAATAAAAAAAATTACATTCGCACACTTATTGCAAAAAGAAGGTAATCCCAAGAGGAAAAGTGTGTTAATGAAATATATTTTATTCATGTAGAAATGGTGCACATTCTAGATCAAGCAGATTCAGTTCATTTCCTGTCAGTGTGTGCATGGTTGCAGTTTCTTCCTATAGATCTTTAGGCTGCAGTGGTCTTAGACAGCCCAGAAAAATACTGTGATAGTAATACCACTATATACGGTTAGAAAACATACTACTAATACACATACTGTAAAAATAATAAAATAATTCATTTTGAGTAAAAGTACTGATCTGTTGGTTCAGCTCATCGGATTTACTTTAATGACTATATAAACTAGGTGCTGCATGGCTACTGAAAAATTGTCTTTCCAGGAGGAATGAAGGAAAGATTCATTAAAAAATCTCCTGTGTTATTCACAGATAAAGAATTAACATTCTTTCATTAAAATGTCATTAAAATGTCATGAATTATATTGCCCTATACAAGAAAATCCTACTGAGTCAGGAAGTGCTTAAGATTGGTAATGAATCTGCTGCCTGAAGGCTGAGAGATTTTTTAACCCTTTAAATTCCTCTGATATACTAGTTGCATTTTCCCAACTGTTAACAGTGTTCTGAGATAAGTGTTTGGTCTACATGCTACATACATCTATGGAAAAAAAAAAGACACCACTTAAACCACCTGTAATATAATCAAGAGGAAGATGGATGATCACAAGCCATCAAACCAAGCTGAACTGCTTGATTTTTTGCACCAGGAGTGGCATACATTTATCCAAAAGCAGTGTGTAAGGCTGGTGGAGGAGAACATGCCAAGATGCATGAAAACTGTGATTAAAAACAGGGTTATACCACCAAATATTAATTTCTGATCTCTTTTTCTGCAAATAAATGCTCTAAATGACAATAATATTATTTGGAATTTGGGAGAAAATGTTGTGCGTAGTTTATAGAATAAAACAACAATGTTAACTTTACTCAAACATATACCTATAAATAGCAAAATCAGATAAACTGATTCAGAAACTGAAGTGGCCTTTTATTTTTTTCCAGAGCTGTATTTGTTTCCAAACTCTCATGGTGGAGAGGTTTATGTAAAGTATCATCCAGCTCCCAAAAAAGTTAAAAGAGTTATCTTTAATGTTAAAGTTGTTAACTTACACCTTTTCAAATAATTTACATTTACCATTGCATATTCATAAAATGTTGAATTTGAAAAAAGGTCACAGTATAAATATGATTAACAATATGAAAAAAAAAATCAGTGCATTCCTGAAGATTTACATTTTGATTGCGATCAGCCTGTTATTTGGCACATTAACCAAATATAGCATGGGAGAACAAGATTTCTAGTGTACAGAGTTTTTGTACAGTACTATACGTGGCTCATTCTAGAATTGCAGGTACATTTATGTATGGCAAGACTTGACCTTTCAATAAACTATTCAAACCATTTAAAAAATGAACAAAAGTGTCAGTAATGGAGTTGACATTTTCCACCATTTTGTGCCTTAATGTTGTGTGCTAAGTAACTAGATTCTTCATGGCAAAATCTTAAAACAGAATTTAAGGGCTTAAGGATTTTCAAAACCTTAATATTAAACTTATAGGGAGATTGTCTCAATTTTACAAAAACATTTTTAACAAAAATTTATTTTGGTCTATTGTTAAATTTTGATGGCTGCAGTCGAGGTGGGCCCCACACCATAGAAGGCTGTTCTAAAGTGTAGAATTCTTCATATACAGCCGAGAAACACAGTCAACATTTGGAGAATTTGAAAGACTTTGATGTATAATGTGTGGGCTTCAGTTACCCACAGTTCTCTGTGCACAAACAAAGAAAGGGAGAAAAATAAAAACACCAACATTAAACTGAAAGGACAGAAATTAAAGCCTCCAGAGCAGAGTTTATTTATTATTTAAACAAATGTTTTTTAATCATTTATAAATTATTTATTTGAAATGAAATGGAAAATAAAAAGGCACATAAATTTTGACCAGTCTGACCTTGTCTTCAGCCAAGACACATCTACTGAGATAAGAGCTGCTTCCCAATGCATTGCATAGTATTACATACTAATACTATAAGCAATATACTATACACTGATCCTAATAGTGTGGGTTTGTCAGTTTAGTACACATTAGTTTTTCTTTTTTGTTCCCCACCCTTTTTTCAGTTTACACAGCTCTGGAAAAAAATAAGAGACTACTTCAGTTTCTGAATCAGTTTCTCCGATTTTGCTATTTATAGGTATATGTTTGAATAAAATAAACATTGTTGGTTTATTTTATAAACTACGGACAACATTTCTTCCAAATTCCAAATAAAAATATTGTCATTTAGAGCATTTATTTGCAGAGAATGAGAAATGGCCAAAATAACAAAAAACCTGCAGAGCTTTCAGACCTTAAATAATGCAAAGAAAACAAGTTCATATTCATAAAGTTTTAAGAGTTCAGAAATCAATATTTGGTGGAATAACCCTGGTTTTTAATCACAGTTTTCATACATTTTGGCAGGTTCTCCTCCACCAGTCTTACACACTGCTTTTGGATAACTTTATGCCACTCCTGGTGCAAAAATTCAAGCAGTTCAGCTTGGTTTGATGGCCTGCGATCATCCATCTTACTATTGATTATATTCTAGATGTTTCCAATTTGGTAAAATCAAAGAAACTCATCATTTTAACTGCTCTCTTATTTTTTATAAGCCTATTGTTCCAGACATGAGTAGCTAGTAATTGTAACCACACTGAAAAAGGGACCAGTTCTGAGTATGTATGGTGGACATGAGAATATACTTAACTTCACACTACATACTCAAATTCTAGTTAGTATTAGTAATTAGTATTAGTCTTTGCTAAAATCTCCAGATTTATCCACTCTGGAAAGAGCTTGCACAACAGTTAACGTTTTTAAGTACTACATTCACCAATGCCTATTGGTTGTTTTTCCATCATCATGCAACATGCAACCAAAAAAATACTCAATGTTTTTATTTTATCAGGGTTTTTAATATAAAATGTTTATTTGTTTATTTAAAGATAAGTAGATGTGTATTTGTTTTATACGTGAGATGCACCCCACAGTTCTAGGATGATCCACACACACAGAGTTCATCCCAAAGCTTAACCCCTGTATCAGACAGTGCGTGAGGGAGGCGCGCGCTCGCTCGTGCGCTCTGTGTGCTTCGCTGGAGGCTGCACAGCAGCAGCAGCAGCGCTGGCTGGAGCGGGAGCGCGCGAGAGAGCAAGCGAGCGAGCGAGCGCGTGCGTGCGCGGCGCGCGGGCGGGCGGGCGGGCAGGCGGGCGAAGAGCGAGTTGTCGCGAGCGAGGGCGCGCGAGAGAGAGGGAATTTGAGTGGAAGCTGTTGCTGCCTCGGCGATAATCCCCCTCTCAGCCCCCCTGTAATTCTGGATGCAGCCACCAGCAGCACAGAGCCGCGGGCGGGCGCCTCTCTGAACACAGGAGCGCAGAGACTCGAGCCCGAGCCCGGACCCGGACCGCAGCCCGGAGAGAGAACAGGAGACATGGAGCGCCCTGAGCACGTGCCCGGCGCAGCGGCAGCAGCGCGTGCGGGACGGGGGCTGAGCGCGCTGCCCGAGCAGCTCTGAGGGGAACCGTGAGGGAATGCGACGCGTATGGCTTCACTCAGCAGCTCAGATAAGAAAATGAACACTGTAGTCACTTTACTGCTGCTGCTCCTCTGCTTCTCCGCGCTGGTGGATCTGGTGAGAGGTGAGGAAGGGGGTGGTGAGAATTTGTTTTTTGTTTGCTTTTTGTGAGTCATTGTTGCTCGTAGCTGTTTTAACCAGGCGCGCATTGAGTTTTCTTTTTCACAGTCCACGCGCTGCATGGCACTGATGCAAACTTAGCTGGCCAGAGGTCAGTCAGTCAGTGAGGAGAGAGAACTGCTCTCAGCATGTGAACTGTGGGCGTTTTCACCGGCAACACTGCTGTAAAAAGACAAGAAGGGCTGCAACTAATGATGATTTTTGTAGTTGACTAAAAATCTGTCGATTTATTTTTTCGATTAGTTGATTAGTCAGTTATTATTTCTGCAATCTCGGCTTCCTGTGGGGTACAGCTCCTGTTCCAATTAGAGTTGCAACTAATTGGACTGCAACTAATGATTATTTTGCAAGTTAATTCATCTGTCGAACATTTTTTCGATTAGTTGATTAGTCAACTATTATTTCTGCAATCTCTGCTTACTGTGGGGCACAGCTCCTGTTCCAATTAGAGCTGCAACTAATTGGACTGCAACTAATGAGTATTTTGATTGTTGACTAATCTGTAGGTTATTTAAAAACAAAGTAGTTGATTAATCAACGATTGTTTGACTATTATTTTTTGCCGTGAGTCGATTAGTCAGTGATTATTTCTGCTATAACCTCCATCTCTGATTGGGGCCACAACTAATGATGATTTTGGTAGTTTAATAATCTGACGATTATTTTTTCAATTAGTTGATTAATCAGCAATTATTTCTGCAATTTCTGCTTACTGTGGGGCATAGCATCTGTTCCAGTTAGAGCTGCAACTACTAAAGATTATTTTGGTAGTTAACTAATCTGTAGGTTATTTAAAAACAAAGTATTTGATTAATCAACGATTGTCTGAGTATTATTTTTTTGCAGTGAGTCGATTAGTCAATGATTATTTCTGCTATAACCTCCATCTCTGATTGGGGCCACAACCAATGATGATTTTGGTAGTTTACTAATCTGTCGATTATTTTTTTGGATTAGTTGATTAGTCAGCTATTATTTCTGCAATCTCTGCTTACTGTGGGGCATAGCTCCTGTTCCAATTAGAGCTGCAACTACTAATGATTATTTTGGTAGTTGACTAATCTGTCGATTATTTTTGGGGTGGACTATTATTTTTTTGCAGTAAGTCGATTAGTAAAAAATTATTTCTGCTATAACCTCCATCTCTGATTATTTTGGTAGTTGACTAATCTGTCGATTATTTATTATTTTTGATTAATTGATTAGTCAGTTATTATTTATTCCACCTCTGCTTTCTATGGGGCACAGCTCCTGTTCAAATTAGAACTGCAACTAATTGGACTGCAACTAATGATAATTTAGGTAGTTGTCTAATGTGTTGATTGTTAAAAAAAATGTTGATTAGGCAAAGATTGTTATGCAACTAATAATTAATGTATGTCTGATATAGTCCGACTATTATTTTTGCAGGGAGTCGATTAGTCAATGATAATTTCTGCTATAACCTCTATTTCTGATTGGGGCTGCAACGTATGACTATTTTGGTAATTGTCTAATCTGTCTAATATTTTTGTCGATTAGTCAACTAATATTTATGCCATCTCTGCTCCCTGTGGGCACAGCTATTGTTCAAAGTAGAGCTGCAAAATGATTATTTTGGTAGTTGACTAATCTGTTGATTATTTTTCAAAAAAGTTGATTATCAACAGGTGTTTATGCAACTAATTATTATAGTATTACAATATATGCAACTTGTTATTGTAGTTTTCCGCTAGTCTGACTATTGTTTGCAGTGAGTCAGTGATTATTTCTGCTATAACCTCCATCTCAGCTTGGGGCTGCAACTAATAATTATTTTAGTTGTCGACTAATCTGTCATTTTTAAATGTATGTGTTTATTTGTTTATTTTCCAGTAGTCTATTTAACCAGCCATTATTTCTGTCCCATTTTGTGGACATGATTCCTATTCCAATCTGGGCTGCAACTAATAATTATTTTAGCAGTGAGATACTTTGTCTTTTTTTCCCTGATTATTCTAATAGTTAGCAGTTATTTCTGCCAAGCTGGCCATCTCTGTTAACTGTTATTTATTTTTTTCTTCAGTTCATTAACAATGTCCTCCTTGTCTTGTCTGTGTCCTGTGTTTTACCTCACCTGCTCAACTCTGCACACCTGTTAATGTCACCTGTTGTCCGATTTCTCCCTTAACGGCAGTAACGTTTAGCCATAATGTTGACTAATCGTTGCAGCCCTGAAGGCAAGGAGTGGATAAGTGGTGAAAGAACACATTGTGTATTGCAGCAGTACTCCAGTGTTTGTGTGTGTGTGCGTGTGTGTGTGGTCTTTGCCAATGACAAAGAACACACACTTCCCACTTCCACCATTCATCTCCACTAGGTGATGTCAACTGCAGGCTAACTTCCCTGCAGGCATCCAGTGCAGTAACACATCTACTGTAATATGCTGTAATAAAACTCTCACTGTTTCAGCATCTTCAGAGCACTGCGCTGTATAGAACACTGATGCTGTATTCTGTCTCACTGATTTTACTACATTCTGCCTCAGTGGAGACCATTGTCTCACACTAGGTTATAGATAGTTATAGAAATCAGGAATGAAGAATAAAGGCTTACGGTTTTGTCCTGACCCATATTTCTGGGAGTTAATCTGCACATAAAACAATTAAAGGTCACTGATGGCATTGACTAATAATGTGAATCACTGACTGAGTCATCTTTTCTTAAGTGATATTTGACTCGTCATTTTTGAAGATGAGCAGTTGCATAACATTCAATGTCATTTACTCTAGTCCAGCCCGTCGCCGTCCGAGCGCGCTGTGTTGCAGTATAGGCAGTCATGATTGCCTAGTGATTATCCAGTAATTACAGCAGCATCTCCATGATAGCCTCTCAAAAGTCCCTACTGTCGCAGTAATTCAGTAATGCTTACTAGCTCAGCTGTATGTCATGTTGTGCAGATCTGTCCTTGAGAGATCTTTACTTCACTGTATTCTTCAAGCATTTAGGATATAGAAGCTCAAAATAGATTAAACTCAAAGAAAGCACTGATACTACTCTTTTTTGTGATTAATTTGATTTGGTTGAAGTCATTGCAAGGGTCATCACTGGTGAAACTACAAGAATAACATGAGTGAAGCTTCAAACCTGTCTTTAAAAATGCAAATTATCAACTTGAGACACAAAAAAGCATATAAGAAAGCATTTGCTCACATCATTTGGCCCGAATCCGACTGTCAGTTCAGTTGGGAGTTGGATAATTAAAGGTTGGCTTTCTGTTCTTGTTGGTACCATGTAATATAATAGGTAGTGTAGCCTTGATGTTCAGCTGTAGCGAAGTCCAGTAATGAAATCAGCTTGTAGGTTTAGAGAAAGGGAGTGAGTATTGAATAAATGTCAGTCATTTACTTTCAGCCAGTGTAACCATATGATGAGGAAAGACTTACTCTGACTTTATTCAAAGTCCTGTCAGAGGCTCTCAGCTGAGTTCCTCAGGGAAGGTGGAGAAAATACAATTCAAGACCATATATAATGAGGAAAAGTTTTGTTTCACAGCTCAAATATGTCTGAAAATTCATGAAAAACATATAAAACATATAAACATATAAAAGTTCTAGATTAGATTATTAGATAAATTCCATACAAAATACAAAACTTCATCACTGAATATTCATGCATCAAATATATACGACATCTGACATTATTAGGGTGAAAATGGCTAAAAAAGCACTTTTAATATCAGGCTGAATAAGTGAAACTTATATTGATACCAATTAATACCAGTATGACTTATAGACTGCCTGGCTAAAAAAAAGTCACACACTTTAATATTTGACTGTGGCATCATTTTCACAAGCCTATGCAATGTTACAATATTTATTTCTGTCCAGTGTTGCATTCATTTTTCCTCAAGATCCTATTTGTATTGATGAGGAATCATAGCACTTCCCAGATTATAGCACTTCCCTGACAGACTTGTATGGTAGGCACTAGACATGAGTGCATCACTTCAGCCACTTTTCTTCTTATCCAGATGCTCCGTTACTCTGAAACAGGGTAAATCTGAACTCATCAGACCACCTGACCCTCTTCCTTTGCTCCAGAGCCCAGTCTTTATGCTCCCTAGCAAATTAAAGTATTTTTTGCTGCTTAGCTTGACTGATTAGTGGTTTTCTTAAGGCTACACAGCTATTTAGTTCCAATTCTTTGAGTTTTCTACACATTGTGCGTGTGGAAATGCTCTTACTTTCACTATTAAACTTTTAAACATATCCCTGAGTTCAAATGCTGTTTTTCTATGATTTAATTTTCACCAAAAAATATTTCAGACCACATTTCTTCCTCAAAGATGATGTTCCTCCACTGTCCTTCGTCTGTTTTTATAATGTAACGTATTTTCCTCTACCACAGCATGTGTCTTTCCACATGGTTGTTTAACAAATGAGAAGCTACTCACTGCAAGTAACTTGTGGCCAGCTAAAACATAATCGCACATGCAGTAATTATCCAATAGGAGGCTCTTACCTATTTGCTTAGCTTGGATTTTTTTGGATAATTTATTATGCATCAGATTGTGCTTTGTTGGTGTGTCTCTTGGAATGTTAAACTTGTTGAGTAGTTTTTATATAGTTTTTTTTGCTGTGCTTTTTCTTTAAAAAAAGGAAAATACATTTAGACTACGCAAAAATCCTGCAACATAATGTGCCCAATATTCAGTGTTTGGACAAATTTTAAATCAGTATTTTAAATTTACCATATCCCTAGCTATCCCAGTTATCGGTAGGTTATGACATAATAACAATAGTGTTAAACAGCATGTTAAACAATACTGTGTTGTCCAATCCCACTTAGTTCTGCTTTGTACATTCTAGCATTTTTCTTCTCGAAAAGACCCATTTTAATCTCCAGATATGTTTGATACTGAGCTGATAAAATGATTCAGGTGCATTAGAGCAGAGACAGATAGAAAACAGTGAAACAGTGCAGCTAAAGGAGATTCCACTAAGCAGAACTGGGGAATACCGCATTAGCACATGCTGACGTGACCTTATCATCGCAAAGTCCCAACTAATCCCTCTAGATGTGTGCAGATGTCTTCAGAATGCCTACCTCTTCACATCTACTGTGGGCAAACTTCTGACCCCAGTTTTCTATACATTTGTTATGTAAAATCTTATTTTCAGTTAATAAATGGGTCCTTTTCAGAGTTAAAGTCACTCATATTTAGCATTACATATTACTGTATATGGTTTGCTAAGTGCTTGCAGGATGATAGGACCTTCTGGCCTTAGTGCCTGAGCTGCATGTGGGGCAGCAATGCAGAAGCACTTGGTTGATGGAAGAAAAGCCCATGGATTAGGGAGGGAGGGGGTCGGGGGAGAAAAACATGAAAAATAATCCATTCGCCGACGTCACAGTGGATGAGCCAATACGGAGGAACTGGGGGATTTTGTAGGTCACTGAATTTGTGACAGATTATATTGCTTCCCACACTGATTTCACTTTATCACATGGGGATCATCTCAATGGGCTTGTACCCAAGGCACTCTCCAACTCTGGGCCGGGTTATTCGTGTCAGTCGATATTTTAATGTACTGAATAATATCAGTACATTGTTTCATGCAGGAGTTAAACGGGGTCATTCTGCTTCATTTGGGTCATTTTTGTTCGTTAGAATAACAACAGCACAATATGGCTGTCAGCGACTGGTGGTAAGTATCTCAACAAAGACCATTGGTGCTGTTCGTGTTTGGTCATCAGGTTTAGTAAATCAACCGTAGCAGCATAACACCACGCGCTTGATAAAGGATTTACTAAAAACCATGTGATTACATTTAGTACGTACCCTTTAAGCCTTAAACTATTTGCGATGAATACATGTGACCTTGTAACGACCGTTACATAATGCGCTAAGCTGCACAACATCTTTTTCTAATGCATGATAACAGATGGATGGATGGCATATAGCTAGAAAGCTCTTTGATGTATTTTTTTTCTACCTGAAATGGATGACAATGACGAACGACGTCATTGAATTGATGTTTTCCCTTTCAGCCTAATCTAATAATCTAATATGTGGTTTTTGAGGTTTCAATAAGAAATTACTGCTTCACTTTGGAATAATATCAGTTTAAGCTGATGAGAGCAGTTATTTGTACTTGGTAGATAAATATTAGTTTAACAGCCATGCTGAGTCGACTGATTTTGAACCACATAAAATATTGATTAGATCACTTAGAGAATCTCAGCAGTAAGACATCTTCCCCTGGCCTGCTTCCAGTCTTTGTATAAATTGGTTTTTGAACTGTTTTTCTAATCAGAAATGCATTTTTCCATCTCTTGGGGTCCATACAAATGCCTTTTCATAATTTATAACAATTTTCTCAAATCTTATTTGTGAATTTCAGAGAATATATATATAGTCCAGTGATGGTAATAATCAGTTCTGAACATTAACTGTAACTGTTTCCATAATTGTTTTTACAATCATATTCCATTTTATTAGCTCCATTGTCCATATGATTGCAGACTGTAGTCCTGTATCTGTTTCTCTGCATAGTTTATTATTCTTCTTTCACCTGGTTCTTTAATAATCAGGACCCCACAGGACCACCACAGAGCAGGAATTATTTGGGTGGTGGTCATTCTCAGCCTTGCAGTGACACTGGTATGGTGGTAGAGTGTTATTGTTTGTTGCGCTGGTATATGTGTAAATTAGATACGGCAGTGCTGCTGGAGTTTTTACACACCTCAATATCACTGCTAGTCCACCAAAAGTTTCTTCTGGAATTAAGGGGAAATAAGTGGAAATTTGATGTACTTTGCTGCACTGATGGCATAACAGCTTGAGAAGCGTTAGTGAGGTCAGGCATTAATATTGAATGATAACTTCTGCATCACAAATGACCCTTACCTCATGCCAAAGGTACTGGATGGAGCTTCCTCAGCCCAGTGATAGAGGCCTATACCCCTATTGCTGCTGATACTTGGCTTTGGATATGTTGAGCTCTGGAGCAGTGGTTTCCATCCCTCCTAACCCACCAACACACACACTCATTGTCAAATAAATAATTGCAAAAATAGTTGCATCCAGAAGAAAGTGTGGGATTGCAATGTTATTCAGAAAGAATATAAAAGTTACCAGCAGCCATAAAAGAAAACATATTTAGACTGATATGAGCCACTCTTGGTCTTGTTGTGTCCACACACAGACTCGTTGGTCTTTTCCACCAAGAAAATTGTGAAATTTGATCATCTGCCATTTGGTGTCACTCCATGACAGACTGGTATGACAACCCAACCTGAAAGTTGATTCCTTCTGGGTGCAACTATTTTTTTGTGATATACTTCACTAACACATCTTCTACTCAGTTAATGCTTGCAAATTAGCTGATTAATTGAATCATGTTTTTTGGGAGTATGGAAAAACTCAAATGTGCAGGAGGTTCAGAGGGTCCTCCAGAAGCAGGGCTGGGAACCACCGCTCCAGAGCATCTCATTCTATTTTTGCAGTTCTTTTTTTCATGGATACTATACACGCAGTGGGTGCCCCTTTCATGTAGCTTTCATTCACTCCTTTTGCACACACTGTGTACTTTTCTATACACTGGGTTCTGACTGATTATCAGTTATAGTAATGCTGAAGATTATAATAATTCTCAAGACTGTAAGATTATAGTAATCCTGCTCCCGTATAGTCATTGGGATGAAAGTGTTCTGGGGAACTCCAGGTTCAGTGTGTGATCTTTCCTTATGTCCCGCAGGGTATTTAACAGTTACCATCGAGCCTCTGCCCCCCGTTGTTATGGGCGATACGGTGACTTTGAAGTGCAATTTCAGAACTGACGGCAACCTGCGAGAAATAGTGTGGTTTCGGGTGAGTGAGCCAAGGCCAAATCTCAGCATTCACCCCATCAAAAATAATATTGTTTTTTTTTTCCCCTTTCTAAAGCAGTCAGCCATTAATTTCCTGCATACGTTTTATAACAACAGCCCCAACCCCCCTTCCGATACAGTGCGAAAGCACAGTGGACTGAAATATGAAAATATATTCAGGATTAAAGGTTCATGGTTCAGTGGTTCGAGGACAAGGCTTTTTCATTTTGAGATCTTTTTTTGGCATGCTGCGCCACGGCCCTGAAAGATGAGTTTCCTGATACGGCATTCAATTACAGCGCATTAGCAGCAGGCCAAAAACTATTTCTTCTCCCACAATGTGATGACATTTTTAATAGAACTCTGTCACTTCATCTGCAGCACCCTTATTAATTTATGTAGCGGAGTCATAAATTGTGGCCTCTCGGCTTCGCTACAAAAAAAATTGCCAATCTTTAATGATTGAAAACAGTCCAAAGGGTCCTTACTACTTGAACCCTTTTCTCAAATTGAAATTGAAAAACCAGCGTTTTAATTTTATATTTATTTTTGTTTATTATGTCCCTTTTTTGTTCATGCCTGAGAATTGTAATATGGCAGTTTTTATGTAAAGTATGTTATGGACCTAAATTGTAAAACAGTCAACTTTACTGGGGACACTATTATTTTGAGTAGTTGACCAATTTTTGCTTAATATTTAATTCCATATATTTTTAAATAGTTTAAAATTATTTTATTTAACAATTTAACAGCCAGGTTTGGCTCATCTAAGAGCAGGTAAAAAGGAATTTGAAAAAAACATGATTTGACTACTGTTAGTACTCAAATAGCTGTTGGTGCTTCACTTCAATGACATTTTGTGTCCTTCTTTTAAAGGTTACAGAGGGTGGCAGTTCAAAGCAGAAGATATTTACCTACGATGCCATGTACAATACCAATTTCTCTCACATGGAGGATTTTCGCAGAAGAGAGGACCTTGTTTACCAGTCAACTGTGAGGTAAAGGTCACGTCCAGCTGAGCCGTGGCTTACGTTTGATATTGCCTGTTGTCTCCCCTGTCAGAATGCACTAAGGCACTTTTATAATAATGGAGACTTCTTTCTTCATTGTCTGTGTTGTTACTAGGCTCCCCGAGGTTCAAATGGAAGACAACGGGCCATATGAATGCCACGTGGGGATCTACGACAGGGCATCCAGAGACAAGGTGGTCTTAGCATCTGGAAGCATAACACTTGCTGTTATGTGTAGGTTCTAGTCCTGTTTACATAGACCACTATCATCTCTAATGTTAGCACTCACTGTTTCACATGGAATATTCTGGGTGGTGCACTTTAGATAAGCTTTGAGACACATGCATTAGTCAGTTTTTATGTATTTGTACCTCCCCTGTTGTTCTAAGTTGTTTAAGAGCATATAATGCTAGGAGAGAGCAGATAATGCTTTTTTTTAAATGTGCAGTAGCTGTAAAAGCAGTATGCAGATTTTTTTTTTTTGTCTTGGTTTTGAGCTGTCTATTTGCCCGTGGGTCTCAGGGGGGAAGCTCAGAATCATGTTAAGCCAACTCCTCTAGCTTGCTTTGATTAATTGAGTGAGTAATTCTCCAGAGGAGAGCATGCTGTGACATGAGGAGTGAGATGTGTGCAGAAGCTCTTGTAATGATCTGCTAAGTACTGATAGAAGTGAGAATTGTCATGCTGAAAAAGGATTATGTGCGCATGGTGAAGAAGGCGATGTGGTAGCGATGTGATGGCCTGGTTTTGAACGTATGTATTTCGATGAGCAGATTGCTTTGAGGCCATTTGAGCATTTGTAACTAGGCAGGCGTTGGCACAGAACGTGAGTCAGGGCTCCTCTAATGACTTTTTGAACTTTCCTTGTGAACTTTCTGTGGCCTTAAGCTCACTTCGGAACTGTATCCTCTCTCCAGCCATCTAAATGATTTGATACACTAATGAGTACAACTGACTTTTTCCCCTCTCAGCACCTCCAAAATCCATCTCTGTAATTGCGGCAGACCAACCGTCTCGATTCAATCGCTATGAGGCCCAAAACTTCACCCTTGTGTGCATCGTGACTGGAGGAAAACCTGCGCCTGTGGTTAGTCCTTGATTTATTGTAAGAAAGTTCCTCAAATGTGCATTGATGACCTCTAAACCTTGTCAGACCTTAAAAGGGTATATTTCTTCGGAAATCTTCTTTAGTTTAGATTAGGAAATGCTAGGCTAATGTTGTTAACAAGCAATGCTCATAGGTTGTTCACACCTGAAATGTCCTGTTAGTTTTGATTTTACACTGCAATTAAGTTAGTGCACTAAAGAACTACATCCTGTTTTCATTGATTGGTTTGTAGAAGGATGTGTGACACATTTTTGTTTGTTATCAGTTATGCGAGTTGCCATTCCAAGTGTTGTGCAGAATTCTGCCTTAATTCCTGTCGAATCTTTTCACAACGCACAGCAAAAAGAGTGAAACAGATTCCCTTTGGATTAATTTTAGATTCCCTTTGGATTCATTTTATTCCTATTTTTAAATAAGAGTTAATCTACTGCAGTTAATCTGCAGTAGATACAGGAATGGCAAGCGTATTCTGTTAAGTTCAGTTTCTTCTTCTGTTGTTTATTGGGTGGCAATATCTTGGCCTTAATTTAGTGCAATTGGTTTGTAAAGTATGAACTAGCTAAATAAGTGTATCACACTGCATACAAGCTAAACCATGGTTCAGTTGGTCCAGACCGAGAGCAATAATTGTATAGCAATAATTGTAGTATCATACAACGTACAGTATCATGGTCTTGTTTTAAGGCAAAGGAGTACTACAGAGACATGAGGTGATAAGAAATTATGTAGTTCCATCAAAAGCAACCAAAGAATTCAGGGTTTCGATTCAGATCAACTGATTTGATTTACCATGATGTAGCATGTACCATGATTTGGTACATCTGCAGTGTGAAAACACTGTTTTTAGATGTATGGATTTCCAGGCCTATTGGGTCAGGGTATTGTCCCCCATTAAATTAAGGAAGTAAAAAAAAAAGATTTTTTTTGCTGAAATGTAATCCCTTCAGGCTGCATTGTAGCCTATGCCATAGTCTATATAATGTGCACTGTTCCAGAAATAAGCATGTCGGGTTGTTTGTTTTTCTGAGGTGAAACTCATTCACCCAACTTGCAATATGGGTGGCAGGTCATGTTTGAAAGTTATGTATCTACTGTTACTGTAGAAAAACCCTTATTGAAGCAGAGAAATAAAAAGCATTCTAGGGTAATCTGTTATGCTCATACTGCTATGTGACAAATGTGAAGGGAATCAGATTCTGGAGGGGAACAGAAACTGACAACATTCTATAATCGTCAAGCAATTGTCGAGTACAGCGAGACCTAGTTCTATAATTCTTCCACTAAACTGCAGTGTGGACCTGAATTGAACCGGATCAAATGTATACAGCATAAAACAAACCTATGTTATGACTCCTTAGAGACATTAAGGTATGAAAATGCCCTGTAAAATTAGAAAGGGAATAGGACAGCGGGAGACTGAAATCCTGCTCTGGAACCTGAGAACCAGCATTAGAGAATTTTAGTTCATCTCAGCCTTCACACAATGAATTCCTAACAAGCGTCTTCACTGACATTCAGGACTAAGCTTTCCAAAATCCTCTTAGCACAAAAGTCACTGTTAAATGATAGACCAAAAATCACATTAAACACCTTCTCTAACAGTTACAGTGTTCCTAATGTTACATAGCTTGAAAATGCATGAGAAACTGGGTCTAGATGTATATACTGTACTCAGAAATGATCAGATAATGTTATGGAAGCTAATTAGTGTAGAAGTATTTTGCTGACTTGAATGCAAAACTTCAAAATAACTGTGACATGGTATCCTCTTTAGTTTACTTGCTGTGCTCTCTCTCTCTCTCTCTCTCTCTCTCTCTCTCTTAGGTGTACTTTAAGAGGGATGGTGAGCTGATTGAGGTGGTCCCTTCTGCCAAGTCCTCTAATGCCGCTGAGAGCAGAGGCTTGTTCTCGGTGAAAGACAGCAGGCCTCTGATCAGTCGGGATCTGGATGACACAAAGCTGCAGAAGTCGCTGTCTCTGCTTGAGCCGGACGTGGTGCCGGTGCGGCTAGACCGGGTCCGTCCCCATCAGAGCTATACCCCAGGGGCACTCGGCCAGGAGAGCCCGCGGCCCACCACTGAGATAATCCCAGAGACTGTGGTCAGCCGGGAGTTCCCGCGCTGGGTGCTGAGCTCCAGCCCACTCTACTACTTCAACCACACGCAGACGGAGTTCAGCGATGGCACCATGGAGGTGCAGGCCATGCTCACCTGGCACCTGAACCCACAGCTGGACAACGATGCTCTGTTCAGCTGTGAGGTCAAACACCCTGCCCTCTCCATGCCCATGCAGGCTGAAGTGACGCTGTGTAAGTGTATGAACACACACATTACTCATACCCAGCTCTGGTTTAGGAGCTGTACTGTCCTGCAGAGTTAAAGGAGAAGTCCGGTGTAAAAAGGACTTTTGGTGTAGTAAAACATAATAAAAAGTATTTACCTTTGATAAAGAGCACACCTCCGTTCTCCCACAGCGTTCCAAGATCCAGAAATTTTAACAGTTTGTCCAAACACCCTTCAGACTGGGTGACACAGGGCATAATTTATGTATATATATATATATATCTGTCATCAATACAGTGATGGCGTTATAGGCTGTACACAGTGGTTTTTAATAAGCTAATTGTGCACTTTTTAAGTTATTAATGCCTCTTTTTAAATGTCAGGGCTCTCCGGATTCGAGCAAGGAGGTGTGGAGCTACTTTGAGTCTGGATAACAGTTAAAAAAGTGATTTATCGGGGCAAATGATGCCCTGTGTCACCCAGTCTGAAGGGTGTTTGAACAAACTGTTAACATTTCTGGACCTCAGAACTCTCTGGGAGAATGGAGGAATGGATTACTTTTTACTTCACCAAAAGTCCATTTTACACCGGAGTTCTCCTTTAAATTCCACAAACTAGCACACCTGATCCAAATAATTATATCACTGGCAGTGATAGAGTCTACTTTACTTTTTTTTGGAACAATATTTTGCAGTATATCCACAAAGTGCATGGTTTACAAAACTGGAAGTGCACTGGATTGTTGTTTTCCTCTGTGAAAAATTAACTCAGCATTTAGGATCGTTTTGTGGACAGGAATTATTGCTAGCAGTAGACTGTATTTTTTTCTTTTAATGGAAAATCTCTATTCAAAATACTGTTGTATTTTTTACAGTTATTTTAGAATTATTTTAAGGTATTTTTGGCATTTACTGTAGTTAACCTGCAATCTGTTTTAACCATGGCACACCTATCCTTGTTATAAAACTTTTTTTTTTTCACCAATCTCTTTTAAACACTTATTACTGGTGCTTCGAGTGGTCCAGTGGGCTAAATGCTGTTACTAAAATCAGGAGATTGCCGCTTCGAATCCTGTTCAAGTAATTTGCCATCAGCTACCGGAGTCCTGAGAGAGCACAATTGGCCTTTCTCTCTTTGAGTGGGTAGATGGTGCTCTTTCCCCACATCACTCCAAAGGGTGATGTTGATAAGCACAAAGTTGCATCTGTGAGCTGATGTATCAGATCCGATTTGCTGCGCTTTCCTCCGAGTGTGCTGTGATGCTACTCGGTAATGCTACATCAGCAGCAGTTCGAAAAGAGGCAGAATCTGATTTCACATGTATCGGAGGAGGCATGTGCTAGTCTTCACTCTCCTGAATAATAACTGTATATGAATAATAACATCACTAGAAATAATAAAAATAAATGCTGTGTAGTCCACGACTAGGTCTATTCCCTGTCTGGGAAACTGCCCCATGGTGTGTTGTTGTATTTATTCACAGTTAGTTTATAATTATTTTAATGTGTTTTGGCATTTTCTGTAGTTAAACTGCAATCTGTTTTAACTGTGGCACACCTATCATTGTTAAAAGAAAAAAATATATATTTTTTTTACCCATCCCTTTAAAACACTTATTGCTCCCTAGCAGCTCAATATGAAATTACACACTGACAATACAAGTTAACCCTTTAACATCCTTACCAAGAAAAAAAGGTGGAATATTGTCTTTTTGTTTGTTAGTTCTTTTTAAAGACCCCACTTTTTAAGTATATACCTCTATAAAAATCATACAAAAATCTATTAATACAAAACAAATAGTTGTATGTGCTACAAAAGTTCGTACTTCCATTCATTAAAACCTTTAAAACTATAATACACCAAGTATTATTATCTTTACCTTCAAAAATTCCACCAAAAGCAATCAACAAGTGTGAAGTAATTTACAGAGAACTAAAAAGTCACACCATTGAAGGACACAGCGACCCCTAGAGGATTTTCTTTAGTCTAATGCAGTGGTTCTCAAACTTTTTCTATCATTCCCCACCTCAGAAGAAGGGGAAATTCTGCGCCCCACCTGTCCCATATCGCTCCAACAAAATGGTAATAAAATACTAATGCAAGTTTTAAATTTTACAATTAATTTATTAAGTAACATCAATTTGTCTCTTAAGCAGAAGGTTAACATTATAACACTCTAAAATATTAACATCAATGTTCAAAATAAAAAAAAAATACAGAAAATTGGCCTACTAAGTTTTGGTTAATTTATCCAATTTCAATATGTGCAGAGCAAAGGCAGAACAAAATGACAAAAAACAACAAATGAATATGACCAATGACTAAATTATGGTTTAGTTTCTTCATTTTCAATCTGTGCAAAAAAAGAGCAAAGGCAGAACAAAGTGACAAAAAATGACTCTATATGCAACTCTGTAAGATGCCATTTGTGCTTTACTATTCACTGACGCAGCTTTCACCATTCGCTTTTCCTGCTGACGGTATTCTGCGAGTTTTCGTTGAAAAAAATTGATGGGCTTATCAGCGTGAGCTGGGTGTGAGGTCTCCAAGTGTCTGCGCAATTTGTTAGGTCTCATACTGTCTGCTGCCAATTGTCTAAGACACAGAACACACATGGGTCGCTCCTCATCTCCCACCTCAGCTACAGTGAATCCAAAAGCAAGATATGCCTCATCATACCTTCTTTTTGGTTGGCATTTCGAATGATTTGGCCCGTCTGTCTTCTGTTTCTCTGTTGGCGCGGACTCGCCAACTTTTGTGGTCCTTGTAACAAATTTGTCCATTTTGTACACACCTCTACTGCTCTGTTGTACTGTTTACGTTGTTCCGCCGACATTTTAAACATCCGGGGCTTATGCCCGCCGCGCCCTCGCCCCTTTTATTGGCAAAACAAAAAGGCATTTAAAGGACAAGTTTAAAAAGGTTTATTTCTCCCGATTCCCTGCGCCCCACCTGCAATACCCACGCGACCCACTAGTGGGGCGCGCCCCACACTTTGAGAAACGCTGGTCTAATGTACCTCCACTGATTAGTAGAGGTAAAACAATCAGACTCAAAATGTGCTTTACCAAAAAAATTGGGCAGGATTTTAAAGAGTTAAAGCTGGTTCATACCTACAGGGGATGTGTGTGGTATTAATACACAGTTGCTGCTATTGGGGAACCATTATAATACAAAGCTGTTCAAAAACAAATATGGAAACAGATCTTTCCCACACAGTACAAAAGAGGATCAAAAGAAGAATGAATTTTTCGCTGACCCAACCATTTATTTCATAAGCTGTGTAAACACACACTGGACACACACGCTCATAGATTATCTATCTGCAATCACTATTATGATGCATCCCCAGTATAAATAAATCAGCCTTAAATCTGTTCATTTGCAGCACTGAAAACATTTAGGAAGAATAAAAAGCTATAAAATGTTCTATAACCTGTACACTTATTTTGTGCACTTAGACAAATCAACAGTATATGTAATTTGGCCAGTATCCAGTTTGTCCAGTAAATGCTCTTGTTAATTTGCTTTCCCACAGGATATTAAGCACAAGGGATCCTGCAGTAGAGGCTTAATTAATAAAATTCTGCTCTCACAGTGGTTGATCATGTGCATGTTCACACTAGACCTGATGAAACAAGTCCAAAACATGAAATCACAGCTTCCTGTGTCCCACCACATTGCACAACAATTCAATACTGCATTTTGAAGAAGCACTGTGCTGCCTTTATTTTTGGATATTGTGTGAGTGTGTGTGAGTGTGTGAGTGTGTGAGTGTGTGAGTGTGTGAGTGTGTGAGTGTGTGTGTGTGTGTGTGTGTGTGTGTGTGTGTGTGTGCGAGTGTATGTGTATTCATTCTTGCTTTCTCTCTTACTTTCCCAAGCTGCTCCAAAAGGACCAAAACTATCCATGACTCCGAGCAGAGCAAAAGTGGGAGATACAGTCCGCATTGCTGTGGAGGGATTCCAAGTGGGAACAAAGGGGGTAAGATCAATACATGCCACTTACAGTGAAGATACATGCCACAGTGAAGAGGGTTGACATTTGAAAAATGTCAATATTAAAGTACAAATGGAAGTAAAAATTCAATTTATACTGAATGCATATAGTGGAATTTTATATTAGGTGGGTTGTAGGCCACTTGTCCTATAGACGTGGTATATATTCTTGTACCACATTTTAACAATTTTATTCAGTTTTATGTAACTTTATTAGCTCTCATGGCATACCATACCAAGATGCATGAAAAATGTGATTAAAAAACAGGATTATTCCATTTCTAAACCCCTTAAACGTTATGAATATAAACTTGTTTTCTTTGCATTATCTGAGGTCTGAAAGCTCTACATCTTTGTTATTTTGCTTTCAAAAACACAAAACAGATACATAGTATGAAAGCAAACTTAAACAAAGCTTTTATCATGTTTGCATAAGAGGAAAAAAACTAAATTAATTTATTATCTAGTAGATGAGTGCTATAAATGAGATACAACCACAAGACAGTACTCGTATACTCGTCTCCTATAGCAGTGCTATTTATTCTTCTTAATACTTTGCAACAATATTGATATTTCAACAGTTTTATTCAGTTTTACGTAACTTCATTAGCTCTTATAACATATATACATTTCCATTCTGAGCTCTGTTACATTGCATTGGTTGGTCTACTGCCCTGATGCTTCTACATGTAGCTGGAAGCAAGTCGGAAGCTTCCGGAATTTAAATGAGGAGTCTTATATGCAGGCAGTGTATGCATGTAAGGGAAATGAATATTGCCATAGGGATTTTTACTGCATATGAATGTTAATTGCCTTTAAACCTCTTCTCTTTCCAGGCATTTAGTGTCATTAAGCAAAATGCATGGGGATAAATGAGCTTTGTGTTTATGCTAGTAATGAATAGCAGTCTATTGTGGGGGTGTCCAAAGCTGGTGGGCTGGAGTCCAGCAGGGTTTGATGGATTTCCTGCTCAAACACACCTGATTCAATTCGTTACTTAATTACCATATTGATTAAGCATATTTAAGCTCTGAAATTTGAACCTGAGCTGGCCATGAAAAGGTCTGTTGCAGTGTCGCTTTGGGATTTCTCATAATCAGAATTGTTTAAACTAGGGTTCTTAGAATATCTGGCAACCAAAATAAGTTGGCCAAAGAAGCACTGGAATATACTAGAATGTTAAAAATCATAATTTTGTAATTGTTTTTTAAAAAATGATACAAAAATAAATTTAATTTATGCCGCTGTGAAAATAAATGAAAACTTATTCAGTATTTTGTGATTAGCCTTCGGCTCAAAATGTTCGCTTCAGTGCATCCTTAGTTTAAACCCGAACACCTACTCTCCATACTCTCATAATCACATATTAATGTCAAAGTACTTACTCAATAATTCATATACATTCTGAATTAAAATCCCTGAGATGAATGCATGAATTATAAGACCAGAGTTGAAAAAGTTAAAGCTGTTATACTGTATTTTAAACTGTGTTTTATACTCTATATGGTGTTTGTGGTGTGTGTTGTACAGAACGAGGTGTTCCCAGAGCCTCTGTTCACCTGGACGCGTGTTGGGGGGCTGCTGCTGGATGGCAGTTCTGAGAGGGAAGGGAAGGTTCTGATTCTGGAGAGAGTTCCTGCAGAGCTTAATGGCTCCATGTATCGCTGCACTGTGGAGAATCCACTAGGCTCAACCAACACACACACGCGCCTCATAGTGTTCGGTCAGTATCAAGCACTGTACACACACATATTATAATGCTGTGAATTAGACACACTCCTCATAGTGTTCTGTTTAAAGAGAATTTAAATCAGTTTTATATGAGTTCTGTATTAAGTAATATGTGAATAAAGTATTGAATGTGGTGGTGAAAGGAATCAGAATCTGCATTTCTAAATGTTTTCAAAAGTTTTGGTCTTAACCCTTTCTTGCATGATTTATCAAATAAATAGATAGATGTTTTTCACAGCTGTTTTTTTTTTTACCAACAATCAAAGCTTAATAAATGTTCAGCAATTTTTTTCTGTATCTATTTTATTTAATAAAGATTCACAACAGTGCACTGTAGTGGACACGGTGTATTATTTAATTATAATGCACTTCAATAGTAAATAGTTCATTCAAAAACACAAAAATTTGAATGTGTTTATACAGCTCTGGAAAAAAATAAGAGATTCAGTTTCTGAATCAGTTTCTCTGATTTTGCTATTTATAGGTTTATGTTTTTTCCCAAATTCCAAATAAAAATATTGTAATCTAGAGCATTTATTTGCAGAAAATGAGAAAAGGATGCAGAGCTTTCAGACCTCAAATAATGCAAAGAAAACAAGTTCATATTCATAAAATTTTAAGAGTTCAGAAATCAATATTTGGTGGAATAACCCAGTTTTCATGCATCTTGATATGTTCTCCTCCACCAGTCTTACACACTGCTTTTAGATAGCATAATGCCACTGCTGGTGCAAAAATCAAGCAGCTTAGTTTGGTTTGATGGTTTGATGATCCATCTTCCTCTTTATTATATTCCAGAGGTTTCCAATTTGGTCTCTTATTTTTTTTCCAGAGCTCTATGTATATAATCAATAAATTACGTAAAACAAAGCTTTCATGGCAACCCGTATGACAAAATATTTAAATAAATGTATGATCTACTATATGAGTGGTCTAAATGAGATATTAAAGATATACACCAAGGTATAAATGAACCATATAAACACCATGTAAGAACAATAATAAATTACTTCTTTTATTCAAGTGCCATGGAATATCTCTAGGGGAAAAGAGCAGTTGGTAATCAATAATATGATGTATCTGTCTGCTGTTGGCAGAGCATGGAAAATGCAAATATAGCAATATTTCTTACATTAAGGTTATGAGCACTGGACTGGCCCGCCTGCAGTCCTGAGCTGGCCAATAGAGAACGTGTGAAGAATTTTTTAGATAAAAAAAAAGCAACCTGGATTAATTAATGTAAATATCTTACAATTTAAACCATCTTGAGGAAATATGTCTTGTGTATTGTTTTTCTGTTTCTGAATAGAAAACCCAAGAATAAAGAAGGAGACGCTACAATTTAATGGTAAGATCATAATTTATAAAAAAAAGAATGATTGAATAAAATAACTAATGCTGTTATAGAGTAATATTGGTAGATAATTCACATTTTATGGGGCAGGAGCTTTTCTCATGTCCCATGCTATAGCCAAAGATGCTTGTCTTTTCGCATGTACATGTACAATTCCAGCTGCCCATACTGTGCTGTCCACTGTGGGTTTTAATGTCTTTTATGCTGTCTTCTTGGTTCATACTTGACACTGTTAATAGAGCAATGTGACATGCTGGCCAGTATTCAGCCTCACTCATAAGATAACACCTCACAGCATAGACAGATGTGAGCATTCCCAAGCCATCTGAGATAACACTTCATGATCAATCTATGTGTATACTGCTGTAACATTTGGTATGTCTGTGTATGTGCATTAAAACACATCAGAGACTGTAAAAAAAGATGGACGCCGTATCTCCGTTCCCATTCATTCAATGAAAATGAAGCCAAAATCTTCCGCCATGTTGGCGATCCTGCCACCTGATTCTGCGCAGTAGAGTCCAGAGGAGGGAGAAAGACTGTGGAGAGCAGCCTACTCATTTAAATAACCCCGCCCCTGAGGCCTGCCTCGCGGTCACAGACTGCAGAGCGGGGCGGAGCGGAGCTGACGGTCTGTTATTGGCAGTGTTGGGAAGGTTACTTTTAAAATGTAATCCCTTACAGATTACTGATTACATCACTCAAAATGTAATTTGTAACGTAATCAGTTACATTACTTCAAGTGAGTAACGTAATCTGATTACTTTGGATTACTTTAAATATTGTCATTTTTTTAAGCCTGAATGAATGTAACAAATAGATAAACAAATAAAACAGCCTTTTCAATCACTCTATAAAAATACTTATGAAACCATTTCATCAAACAATTTTATAAAACACTTCTATAAATTGATGATAAAACCATTTAAAACCAAACAATGTAACAACAACCGTAAGCTATCTATTTGCAGGTTTGCCACCAGTGTTAATTTTGACAACAAATTGTGATTTAGTCTTAGTCATAGTCTTGTGATGAAAATAGTATTTAGTTTTAGTCACAATTTAGTCATCTGAAATGTTTTTAGTTTTAGTCGACTTAATGTCATAAGAATATAGTCGACTAAAATTACAGTAAATTTAGTCGACTAAAATGTAAAGGGTGTAAATGTAAATGCTTTTTCATCAGTTCCCTTGAATTATTAACTATACACTTATACGAAATGAAACGTTTAATAACCACTTGAGTAATATTGTTAATGTTTGAAAGTGAAATATATTTATATATGATTTAATGTATATTATTATTATTATTATTACTATTATTATTGTAGGTGTGTGACTATACATATTTTACATTTAAAATTTTGCTCTAGAAATCAGGTCATAAAACATCTGAATAGTTAAATTATAGTTTGAACAGAGCTGTAGATGCAAAAACTTTTAAAGGATCTAGTTTTATCTCCAGCACTAACAGCACACCTACTGTAGCTACAGTATATAAATGAACACACATTCACACACTGTCCTGTAGAGATGCTCTCAGGATGTACAGAGAGACTTCATGAGTTAAAGTGAGAAACTTATGAGAAAGTGCTGTAAGGAACTTTACACAGACTTTTGGGTTCATAGATTCACTTATTTTATTGTTTTATTTTCGTTATATTATTGAGTTCCTTTCTGACCTGCTGCTGATTTATCACTAGCTATATCTTTCCCACTGTGAGACTAAACAGATGATCGGATCTTAATGAGTTAGGGTTCTGTATCAGTTCTGTGTTTTAGTGCACTGCCGAGTTAAACACATCAGCTCATGAAATAACATCAGTATTAAAACGCGGATCTCTGCATGGAGATCTGTGTGACTCTGGTCTGCAGAAGCTGAAAGATTAGTGGTGTTTTTACCGGAGATGGAGTCGCTCCACGCGGTTTACACGTTATCTTGTTTTTCGCGACGTCAAAAGAGAAATATATCGGCCCTCTCTCTCTCTCTCCCTGCTGAACACTGTGGAGTTAACTTCCAGTCGAGCTCCGTATCGACAGTTTAATTCCGCGCGGCGCTGCTGCAGGAGAGGCGGGTACTCCACCTTCGCTAAAGTAGCAGTGATTGGATCTCTTCCTAACTGGTCCCTACCTTTCACAGACCTAAATCAGTTCTGATTGGATTTCGTCCCTGCCAAACATTTTCGTCTCGTTTTTATTCGTTGACCAAAATGTCAGTTAATTTCGTCTCGTTGTGTGAGCGTGGAGCCGCTGTGAGCCGCTGCCCCTCCTTCCCTGTCATATCAGAGTGTATTCACCGCAAAATGTTATTTGCGTTTTGTCAGTGTTGGATTGGAAGAGCAAAAATAGGAAAGTACCGCAATGTAACCCTTTTATTTTAGCAGAGTAACTGTAATCTGATTACCACTTACTGAAGCAGTAACTGTAACGGATTACAGTTACTTATAATTTGTAATCTGATTACGTAACGCCGTTACATGTAATCCGTTACTTCCCAACACTGGTTATTGGTCCCGCCCATAACCAGCCCTTTTACAATAAGCACACCTTTTTTTAATAGAGCTGAATAACGTTTTAAACACCGAATTCTGTGGGGATATAATAATTTAACAATATAAGCAGAGGTTACACTAGCTGTTGCATTTAAATATTGGAGGTAGATTTACAGTATATTAGAAAAAAACGTGATTGAAAGTTGTCTGTTTTGCCATTGAAACCTATGGGAATGGGTGGAGTTACACGGCTTTCTGCAGCCGAACAGCAGGGGGCGCCCGACCTGTGGTGGCTTCACTTTTAAGAGACGACCCTCTGTCCAGCTATATACAGTCTATGGAACACATAAACTGATAGTGAATGATTGTTGTATGTATTTCAGTTGCTGACTCGGGGGGCGAGGGGTTTGGACCCACGTTGATGATGCTGCTGCTGTCAGTGACCCTGGAGTTCACATGAACAGACGGATGGATATTGGCTTTATTCTGTCCTCACCCTGACAGCTTCTCAACTTTTACAGCTCTTCAGACGTCTGCTATTTCTCTCACTCTCTCAGCTCTGCTCTGTCTATCAAGATGAAACACAGGTGAAACAAATAGAGAAGGAAAGGCCAAAAGCGCACTTCATTCAGCCACGGTTCAACTCGCATCACTTAACTCGTCTTTCCTAAAATCTGCACTTGCCTTGGCTTTGCACTCATTTCTCTCGAACTGTACGTGTGATCTTCAAGTATGGATTCGAACGAATTATTAAATGCAGCCCTCGCCATGCAAAACTTTATGTACCTGCAGTGAAGATGCCATATTGCTAAGCTGTTCACTGCTGGGTTTTTATTTATTTTTTCGTTGTTGTTTGTTTTATTAGTTTAACTTTTTAAAATTAGTGTCAGTGGTGACCAATCCCTGCTCTTAGAGATCTGCCTTTCTGCAGTCATCAGCTCCAGGACATCTATGTACAACTCCAAATTAGAAACAGTTGGGACAGTTTATAAATGCAAATAAGGGTTTCTTACATTTACTATATTAACTTCATTTCATTTGGTAATATGCATACATTCCTGCTTTTTTAAGCCTGCAACACATTCCATTCCAACCATGTTTTTTTTAAACTTAGAAATTGGTAGTAACTGTGCAGTCATATGTTCCATCATATGACTTTTTGTAGCCATTGACAAATGGTGGGGGATCAGGCTTTGTCCAATTATTGATCATTATTTTTCTTGCAACCATCAACAAAATGTGCATTAAATAACATCGAGCAGTGGTAAACATACAATCAGGCAGCACTTCCAATAGTAACAATAACAGATACAGGAGAACAAGAAGATCCAGGATTTTTTCTAATTCCACTTTAGCCATTTTCCAGAACGTCTGAACTTTAGGACAGTCCCAAAATATATGTGTATGGTCACCAACCATACCACAGATTCTCCAGCATTTATTGTTTGTAGTATTTTTAAAAACACAAACAGCCAACGGTGTCCTGAAGTACCTTATTTTAACCTTCCAGTCAAACTCTTTCCATACCTGGCTCTCTGTGAACATTTACCATGTTTTAATGTTGCCATTCCTTCTCACAACACTTAAAAAAAAAGTTTTTTGGCACTGAGGATACAAAGACTATACCCTCGTTATCTGCAGCCAAGATTTTGCTATTTTGGCAGCATGTGGTTTTGCATTGTGTTGAAAAAAATCATAGAAAAAGTTGAATATGAATATCTTGAAAAGTTGTTTCTTGTGTCTTGAAGTCAGCACATGTTGCACTAAGATTTCAATATACTTTTCTACATTAACGTGGCCGTCACAGAAGTGGACTGACCCAACACCATTAGGCACACAGCGTCCATGTCTTCCCAAAAAAGTTCTTGAATACTGATTCATCTGATTAAGATACACCTCATGATTGCAACTATTATGAGCCCTAAATTGACTCATCACAACTTTTTGGCCAATGTAAAATACTGGAATCAATGTTTATTAACAAATAAACATAAAATATTTTGGGTTCATGCTGTCTGCAATCAAATTAAGGACGAAGTGTTTGTTTTTTTATATTTGCATTTTCCATACTGTCCCAACCGTTTCTGATTTAGATGGGCTAGATTTGAGTTAGAGCTGAAATCAGAAGCAAACCAGAGTAGATCTGCAGGAGGAGGGCTGGTGATCACTGATGTGGTCTTGATAGGAATTTAGATGTACTGCAAGTTCAACAGAAGCAGCTTCACCTGCCACATCTCACCAGTAGGTGGCGGTGGAGACTTCACAACAGAAGACTCCTGAGGCAGAGTGCTGTGTGATGTTTCTGGTCAGTTATGTAATGCATTAGAGACCTTTATCTAGGCAGAGATATATATATAAAAGCTGAGTTCTAAAGGAAGAGAGGATTTTATACCTTGTTTTTGTTCTCTCTGTAGAAGCCCTACGAACTGTGATATTTTGTATTGTGAGAAGCAACTGAAGATATAATGAATAAATAAAGCACTGCTATTTAATCCCACTTACTTCATTGAGGTTTGTTTCAAGCCACTGTTGTGATCCATTATTATTTTTCTTTTTTTGTTTGTTACACTCTCTCTTCTTCTAGAGAAGCTTATGCTGGGGCAAATGATCATGTGTATGAGTCACTTTAATGATAGCCACTTCAGCCTCATAGAAACAATAAATATAAATGTACTACTTGTTTAGAAATGTGTGTGTATATGTGTAAATGTGTAATATGCATTTTCTAGTTATGATAGCAGGGTTCTTTAAAATTTTAGAACTTTTGAGAACTGCATCAAGAACAACCCAGCTAAAGTTAAAAAACAGCAGCTCAAGTTTTTGATAGACTGGTGTTTGCTGATTTAGTTGGTCTATAAACATGATTAAACTGATCAAGCTTTACAACCAGTATGACCAAGATTGACCACGATGAATGACCAGCATGGCCACACTGGTTGACGAGCTTGACTAAATCAAATGCAACATACACCAAACTGATTAAAAGCACAAACCACCTTAATCATCAAAGACCAGTTTAGACCATCTGAAACCAGCTACCAGCAAAAAATTGTCTTTGATGGTAATGGTAGTTAAAAAAGCTGGTTACTGAGTTAAAAACATCTCTATACTAGTAAGCTAGCTTAATAACCAGCTTTTCTTTACACCCCATTACCATCAAAGGCCAGTTTTGCTGGTAGCTGATGGTCTAAACTGATCTTTGATGGTCATGGTGATTAGAAAAGCTGGTTTCCTACAAGTAAGGGGGAATGTTGTCCACTGGATAACCAGCTTTTTAAAACCACATTGACCATCAAAGACCAGTCTAGATCATTTAAAACCATCTACCAGAAAAAAATAGTCTTTTATGGTAATGGTAGTTAATAAAGCTGGTTATTCAGATGAAAACATTCTCAGCTTTTGACCATTTTGCCATTTTGGCTTATGTTGAATTTGATTTTGTCACGCTCGTCAACCAGTGTGGCCATGCTGGTAAATAATTATGGTCAATCTTGGTCAGCTTGATCATGCTTATAGACCAACTAAACCAGCAAAGATCAGTCCATCAAAAACATACCCTATATAATGGGCAAATCTAAACTGGTCAACCAGCGTAACCAGCTTGATCAGCATTTTTAAACACACTATTGCCATCAAAGATCAGTTTTTGCTGGTAGCTGGTAGACCATCTGAAACCAGCTACCAGCAAAAACTGGTCTTAAACTGGACTTTTTAAACAGGCAGAGGATGACTGAGGAATGACTGGATGACAGAGAGAGAGAGAAAGAGAAAGAGAGTGAATGTGTGTGCGCGTGTGTGTACCTGAGTGTATCTAGCCCAGCAGGCAGCAGGCTAGACTGGAGACACCTGGTCTGGTATAAAGGCTGAGCTCGGCTTTATATGTATGTAGTCGTGCTCCAACCAGGAGGGTCCAACCACACCACCACCAAGCCTGCGTGGAACTTCTAGAGGAGGCTGAACAGAACAGCAGTGGCGCACACACACTCATACACACACTCTCACACACAACTCACACACAGAGACGCACTCCCTCTGGACTTGAGCAGCTCTCCTCCTTGGCTTCTCCAGCAGCAGCAGTCTGTCCTCTCGCTCGCTATGATGGATCTAAAGCTGTGGGGATGCGCGCTGCTCTTTCCCCTGCAGATATTCCTCTGCGTCCTGAGGGCAGCCGTGCGCTTTCTGCTGCCCCCGAGGCGCAAAGACCTGGGCACCGACGTGGTTCTGGTGACCGGGGGAGGCAGAGGAATCGGCCGACACCTGGCCAAAGAATTCGCCAAGCAAGGAGCCAAAAAGGTACCAGATTTAATCACCTCTAGCCTCTACCTGAGCTGCGCTTCAACACGCGCTTCAACACGCGCAACTTTATGCGTAAAGCAGACTCTGTTTAGACGGTTACGCAAAGCCGCTGGAACGTAAGCAGGATGTAATACAGCGTAAACCTGACTGAACCTCATCACTTTTTCACTTTGTCAGTTCTTCAGATTAATCATCTTATAACGTGTTTGTGTCACTAATTAGACTTCTAATCAGTTGAATTAGCTCAGTGTGTAAGATTACAGATTAATGCTTTATTATAAGAGCAATATATAGTTGTAATTTACGAGTGTTTACAGCAAATTTAGTTCACGTGTCACTTCTCATTTCTACGCATGGCTTAGTGTTATCACTAAGGGGCAGTTCACCAAAATAATCAAATTTCCACAATTTTCCCCCCACCACCACAAAAGTTTGCTTTTTCATTTGTGTATTATATTAAACAAGTATATTCAGTAAGACCCAGTGTGACAAAGTATTTGTTTGAGAATTAGATTTTTGGTGGAATAGTCATTTAAGGCTACATTAATTATATTAGCCAATGAACTCCAATCTTGATTTGAATTTGAATTTTAAAAGATAAAATTAAGTAAATATTTATTTTTAATAAACTAGTCATTTAAGCCTATGTATTATGTTAGAACTGAAGTAAACTTTAAACATCAATCATGTCCTACTTTGGTTAGCTATATGTTGGATAAGGGAACATTACAAAAAAGAAAGAAAAAAAATAGTTATTTAAGTCTATATCTATTATATTATCTCCATAATATTACACAGATTGTATTATAAATAGCAAAAAAAAAAGTAAAAAAAAAAAAAAGTAAACTTAACTTACACATTAATCATGCTTTGCTTTGTTTGATTTCATATTGGGTAAGAGAAATGTTGTAAATTTGTACATTTTTGGTGAACTAGTCCTTCATGCCTGTGTCAGTTCCATTAGTCAAGGAACTCCAGGGCAAAAATAAACAAAACTTTAAACATTGTGTAAAATTATATTTTTGGTGAACTAGCCCTCAAACATTATTTTAGCCATGTTGCTCCATTCAAAACCCAAGTTAACTCCTGACACAAAACATGATTTGATCAACTAAATATTTGAGTAAGGGAAACTTAAGTAAAAGTTATTTTTGGTCAACTAGTCCTTTAGGCTTAGATGTTTTTATATAAGCCAAGGACAAACTTGAAACACCCACCATGACTTGACTTGATCAACTATGTGTTGGGTAAAGAAAGATTTTGTACATTTAATTTTGGTGAACTGGTTCTTCTTTACATGTATATATTATTATAATTATCCAAGGAGCTCCAGTTCAAACTGAAGTAAACCTCAGAACCAACCATGATTTGACTTTTGTGTTTTTTGGTAAATTAACATTTTTATACATTTTATTTTTTTGTGAACCTTGCTTTGATCCAACTACATGTTGTGTAAGAAAAAAGTGGTGATCCAGCCCTTTAAACCTATATCTGTAGTATTAGCCAAATTGCTCTAGTTGACAACTAAAGCAAACTTAAAACACCATCTATTTTGGGCAAAGGGAATTTTTAAAAAAGTTGATTTGTTGGAGAACTGGTCCTTATACATCACATTAGCCTATGGGCATTACATTAGACAAGCAGCTTTATTTCAAAATTTAAATTTAGACACCAATCAGAACTTAACCAGCTATATTGTGAGTAAGGGAAAGCACAACTCTGTACCGGAAAAAAATGGCATTATAGTAAGTATGATGCCTATAATATTATGATAGGAAATATGCCAATAAATGTGCCCTTAATCAGTTGTTTTGGTAGCAGTTAGTTAGCAGTCCACTGAATACCCTATATAATCCCTTATTAGCTTACATGTTAATGAATGGAGTCGCTGAATGCCTAAAGAAAGGGAGAGACTGGGTCGTTTAGACTCATTAAAATGCTTCAGTGACATTTGTAATGCAGTGGATTTCTCTGAGAGATAGAATTCTCCTCAGACTGCCCTTTTTTTAAAGGAGTAGCTCAGTCAGAAATGCTAATGTTGCTAACAGTGAATGCATATGAATAGTCACCAATTAACATTATGCACATGACGTCATGCTAATTGGTGTTTAACCTTCAGTCATTGTTAGTCATGTTGTGTTAGCCTATTTGCCGGAGCTGCTCCTTTAAGAGCATAATGCTTTAATGGAGGCTGTGTATTGTGTTTTTTTCTAGAGATGGCACTGGTTAAATGTCCCTAGCCAACAAAAGTTGGAGTGAACTGCCACTGCCCCCGAACGCAGAGAGTCGCTTGTGTTTCATGTGCCTCCTCGGATTCTCCTCTGCGGGCACACAAACACAGGTGTTTCCTAAGCCTTTCTGCTTTTATAAATGCCCAACAATGGAGTGCTGACAGGCAAGACTGACTGTTTTGTTGAGCTTAAATGATCTATGACTTTTTAACCTCCGCGCTCGTACTTCCCTGTTCTGAACGGAGGGGAAAAAGACGGAGGATAAAGCAAAGTTCAGCACATTATCACCACAGATTTTTTGGCAGGACTGTCAAATTTTGACTTTCACACTTCACTGACCCCGTACTGAAATAGAATAAGGATAGAGCTTATATAGACTAATACATTGTTTTCAATGATATCAATGACAGGGCTAACTCTTCTGCTTTACAATTATATGTGTGTGTATGTGTCGGTGAGTGAGAGAGATATTATGTGTGTGTGTGTGTGTGTGTGTGTGTGTGTGTGTGTGTATACATGAGGAGTACATGCCTGTGGGTGTAGGTTGGTGTATCTGTGTGTGTGTGTGAATGGATCGCATGCAGGTGGTGTAGTAGGCAAGAAAGCACCTTACAGATTGGTTACCACAACCAAGTTCATTGGCAGGTCAGCCAGCTTTAGTAGAGTAGGGCTGATGATGTCATCAGTGTTATTGTGCAGGCTTCTCACTCCCAGAGGAAAAGACTCAAATGGAAAGCCAGAGGAGTTGAGTAAGTGCATGAATGTGTGTGTGTGTGTGTGTGTGTGTGTGTATAAGCCAAGCTAAGTAAGCATACAACAGTCAGGAAGGCCATAACTGTCAGTTCCTCTCCTTTGACCTGTTGTTTACTAGAACATCTTGGAGAAAGCCGTAAAAATGCGGCTTCCTTTCTGCATTTAAAAGTACTGGTATATATATTTAACATTTTTCCAACCCTATATTGCATAAAACACTCTATATAATTTTCCGCAATTCAAACAACACAATTCACCTCAATTAAATGTTCTATAAACATCGCTTTTTAAAGTCGACCACAATGCACTAAACAGCTTTACACAAGCCACCAGTGAGCAAGCTGAGGGACAGTGGTGGGAAAAACTCTTTAAAAGTCTAAAAGCCTGAGGAGGAAGCACTGAGAGGAACTGAAACTCGATAATGAAAAGCAGTGCTCCTCTGGGCCGCAGTGAATAATACAGTGATGATAAACAAATGAGAATGAGCTGTATAATTAAAGAAATGAGATTTGCTTGGAATCTCACTTGAATCGTAGGAGAGAGCTCTAAGAAAAAAGGCAATATAGTTGTGTGACTCAAAAGTACACAGAAAGCACTTACTGTTTAATTGTACAGTATATTTACTTTGATATAAAGTATTGATTCATAAGGCTTTATGTACATATTATACATTTTTAGCAACAGAAAAAAACTGAATACATACAACTACATGCTGGAAAGAAATGAGAGACCCCTTAAAAATGATGAGTTTATTTGACTTTACCAAATTGAAAACCTCTGGAATATAATCAAAAGGAAGATGGATGATCACAATCCATCAAACCAAGCTGAACTGCTTACATTTGTGCACCAGGAGTGGTATAAAGTTGTCCAACAGCAGTGTGTAAAACTGGTGGAGGAGAACATGCCAAGTTGCATGAAAACTGTGTATGAACTTGTTTTCTTTGCATTATTTGAGGTCTGAAAGCTCTGCATCTTTTTTGTTATTTCAGCCATTTCCCATTTTCTGCAAATAATGCTCTAAATGTCAATATTTGTATTTGGAATTTGGGAAAAATGTTGTCTGTAGTTTATAGAATAAAACAATGTTCATTTTACTCAAAAATCTACCTTTAATTAATTTAGTGTTTTTTTTTTATATAGCCAAGAGTATTGTTATCTAAAAAAAAACATGAAATATCATGATATTATTTTAGAGCCATATTGCCCTCCCCTAATATCAGTACTAATGGTACAAATAATAAAAATTGTATATATTTATGAAATAGAGTGGAATAATGAGTGAAAAGTATAAAAGTATAAATGGTACAGTGTGTTGGTAAAGGTGTAGAGCCAGGATTGCCTCCATGCTCCCAGCTGGGCATTGGCCTGAGCCTGACCCCAACAGCCCTAATGAGGGGAGCACAGGCTGCCCCCTCCGCTTGTCCTCTAGTGGCCCTGCTGCTTGAACTTTTACTGATAATGGGACACTCTCTGTGTGCTGATTGTGACACTGGTTCGGCACGAGTCAGGAGGCAGATCATTCAGCAGTTGAGAGTGCACACCTGTTGCCTGCTTATCCTAGTGCTCTCTGTTTCACTGTATCTCTCTCTCTCTAACTCTCTCCTTGTCTTTCTCTTTCTCTCTCGCTCTCTGCAATATTATGCAGACAATAAAGGGTTCATCAGACGACTGAACCGTGTAATGCCTTTGAGCGTGTGTATGTGTATGTGTGTGTGTGTGTGTCTGTGTGTTTGTGTGTGTGTGAGTGAGAGAAAGAGAGAGAGATGAAGACGGACGGGGTGAGGGAGGAGGACTCATTCTGGCGTTACCTCTCTCTGACCTCCCCTGAATGACAGATCTAATAGCCAGTGAGTAGAGCGGCCCACGCAGGCTGACCCCGTCTGCTATCACTCTCACTGGCTCTCCCGCAGCCTCCTGCCGAAAGATATGGGAATACATCTCCGCCTTTCCCCTCCTCCTGAGGGAACACCAACACATTGTTTGTGTAATAATGTTTGGAAATCGTATCGATGGTCGGATGTTCTGGGATGCATTAATCATTAACCTGCTGGGAGAGTTTTCAACAACTCTCCTGAAAGTAGATGATTCTAAATGGTTCCTGGCTCAGATGTAGGTTACTAGGAAAAGCCTCTTCTGCCTCTTGTGTGGTAACTCTTGTGCAGAGCTTCTGATAATTGTAGTATAGTGATTTTAGTAACTCTAGTGCAGAGCCTACTGTAACTCTACTACTGAGAAACTAGTAACTCCATTAGAACCTCTGGTACAAAACATTCAGGTTCTATGGTATAGAACCTCTGGTATCTCTGGTATAGAGCCTCTGATAACTTTAGTACAGAGACTCTGATAACTCTGGTATAGAGGTTCTGGCAACTCTGGTATAGAGCCTCTGGTAACTCTGGTATATAGCCTTTGATTAGTCTAGTATAAAGCATCTGATAACTGGTTCAGAGCCTCTGGTAACTCTGGTATAAAGCCTCTGATAACTCTGGTATAGAGCCTCTGACAAACTCTGGTAGAGAGCCTTTTATAACTCTGGTATAGAACCTCTCATAACTCTGATACAGAGCCTCTGATAACTCTGGTATAGAGCATCTGATAACTCTGGTATAGAGCCTCTGATAACTTTGGTACAGAGCCTCTGATAATTTTGGTATAGAGCCTCTGGTAACTCTGGTATAGAGCCTCTGATAACTCTGGCACAGGGTCTCTAATAACTCTGGTATAGAGCCTCTTGTAACTCTGGTACAGAGCCTCTGAAAGCTCTGGTATAGAGCCTCTGGTAACTCTGGTACAGGGTCTCTAATAACTCTGGTATAGAGCCTATGGTAACTCTGGTATAGAGCCTCTGATAACTCTGGCACAGGGTCTCTAATAACTCTGGTATAGAGCCTCTTGAAACTCTGGTACAGAGCCTCTGATAACTCTGGTATAGAGCCTCTGGTAACTCTGGTACAGAGCCTCTGATAACTCTGGTATAGAGCCTCTGGTAACTCTGGTACAGAGCCTCTGATAACTCTGGTATAGAGCCTCTGGTAACTCTGGTATAGAGCCTCTGATAACTCTGGTACAGGGTCTCTAATAACTCTGGTATAGAGCCTATGGTAACTCTGGTATAGAGCCTCTGATAATGCTGGTATAGAGCCTCTCATAACTCTGTTACAGAGCCTCTGATAACTCCGGTACAGAGCATTTGATAAATCTGGTCCAGAATTTCTTCATGTCCTGGTTTTAAATGTATTCTAACAGCTTCTCCTCCTATTCCTCTTTCAGGTGATTCTGTGGGGCCGCACTGAGAAGTGTCTAAAAGAAACCTGTGAGGAGATCTCAGCAGCAGGAACAGAATGTCACTACTTCGTGTGTGATGTGGGGAACAGGGAGGAGGTGTACCAGCAGGCCAAGGTGGTGAGGGAGAAGGTAAGTTAAAACTGTCCGTTTGCACAATACTGAGAAGACATCCAAAGACCCAGATCAGAAAGTATTTTCAGGGTATGAAGTTACTTATTATGTCTCATGGTCAGTGCTGTCCATAAACTATGAAAGTGCCTCATAGCAGCCGAAGGATAAGCTTATTTGCTTGAAGGCATGCTCTCAGATTTGCTATGTAGGAAAGCTGAAGCAAGGCTACATCAATTTTAACGTTTATCGACTGGAGTAGTATCATGAAAACCAATGAGATCAGAGGCCTGAAGAACCGTTTCAAAGCTCTGCCGGCTTTATGGCCACAATCACTATAACAGCAGGATCAAACACTAGATCCTGTAAATCTAGTAAATCATCCTGTTTTGTTCTTTTCATGTTAGGAAAGCTCAGGATAGTCAGATGCTGAAATAGAATCAGAAGGTTAAAGTAATACATACAGTAAAGTCTTCTACATACAGTACAATAATTAAACAAGTGGCTTTAAAGTTCCTTGTGCTTTACTCAGAGAATATGGAACTAGCCCAGACTGAATATTTTGTATTCCTTTAAAGGTTGGCGACGTTACCATCCTGGTGAATAACGCAGCAGTGGTTCATGGGAAAAGTCTGATGAACAGTGATGATGATGCACTTCTGAAAACGCAGCATGTCAATACGCTCGGTCAGTTCTGGGTAAGTAAAGGGCCCAGCGCTCATTTTCTTCCCTCTAAGGAATACAAGAGTATCGTCCCACTGTAACCTTCCCCTGAACCCGACAATTGCACACGGCTTGCTTTGTGGATTTCAAAACATTCTTACTTACATAAACACATCCAAGTCATTTGGCGTGCGATCTGTTTTGGAATATTCCCTCATAATTAATCAATGTTATTGCCAGGAGAGGAAAAAGTCTGCTTTAAACATCACATTCCTCACATAAAACAATCAGAGGTTCTTGTATAGAAGAAGGTCTAAAACAACAAACCCCGGTCAGGATAACTGGCTGCTCTTCAAAGAACCTCCCAGAGGTTCATTTCCAATAAAAGAAGTGAAGTTAAAGCAGCGTTTATAAGAAATCTGATCGAATATATAGGTCCAAACTTGGGTCATATTCAGAAGGAATTCACAGTGGATGGTAATCGGAGGTGGCGTTCAGATGTTTTAGATATGTCAAATAAGCAGTGCCGAAGGTGGTAGTACTTTGTTGTGCTCTTAACTTGAAACACATGGGTTTTTTTGGCAGACAGGTTTTTGATATGCGGAGGCATGGCAAGGCCAGCGGATCGATGTAATAATAGTAGTTCACAGTCATTAATCCTCTGACTTCAGATCAAACGAACGAATGCGGGCCAAACTTCTGCCAAACATCTGCTAAATCAATCAAGACTCATAGTTGGACGGATCACTTTCTCTTATGGGATATTCCACGGCCTTCTTACAGTCCTCATTGCTTTTGTGCTGAAGCTTTTCTTCTTGTTATTGGAAATTCCTAAAGCTAGTCAGGGGAATAGCAGTGAAAAGTAAGAACAATGCAGAATGTGTCCCGTCTCTCTTCCCCACAGACCACGAAAGCTTTCCTGCCTCGGATGCTGGAGCTGTGCCACGGCCACGTGGTATGCATCAACTCCATCCTTTCTCTTTCTTCCATCCCCGGAGCTATCGACTACTGCACGTCTAAAGCCTCGGCCTACGCCTTCATGGAGAGTCTGACTCTGGGATTGCTGGACTGTCCTGGAGTCGACTGCACCACAATATTGCCCTTCCACACAGACACTGAGATGTTTCAGGGCATGCGAGTCAGGTAGGGTATGAGCTAAGCTCAGTTCTAAGGGCACTAAGGGCATTTTTACACCTGTACTTTTTAGTCTGGCTGAATTACACTCTGGTTCATTTTGATGAGATTCATTTGGGCAGGTGTGAATACAGAAATCACACATTTGGATGCGAACCTTGAAAGGAAGTGGTCTTGGTCTGGCCTTGAATTAACCAACTCAGCTATCATGTGTACTCTGATACTGTTTCTCTATGTTAAATTGCACAGGAAAATGCATTAATCCAGAGCACAGACCACCTTCCTGTGTTTATTGTCTTGATCCCGCCCCAGACAGGTTTGACCAATAGGCATAAAAAACTCTTAAAAGTCTTGCGTTTTGTTGTGACACATTTTGATGTGCTTGCATATTTCCCTTTGTAAAAACAAACCAAAGGGAAAATGCTCCAAATTTACAAACTTTTTAAACGATTAATACCAAAGCAAACAAACTCCAGGTGTGAAATCACCCTAAGTGTTTCTACACAGCTGGGAATGTGAGTCTGCATGTAAATAAAGAAATAAAATAATGAACATAGTGTAAAATTAATGGTGAAATCATGTTATTCTAACAGCTGTAACTCTGTGTCTAATTTGTCAGGTTCCCTCAGCTCTTTCCTCCACTGAATCCTGAGATGGTGGCCCAGAGAACTGTAGATGCAGTCAGGACAAACACGGCTTTTGTTGTTCTGCCATGGACCATGCACTTCATTGTTGCCCTAAAGAGGTGAGTTATTGATGTACAGATTACCAGATGTACAAAATCTCTTCTCCAATGTATTGACCAATCAAATGCCTTTGTTGCTGAATATAATCAGATAGAAATGCTCTGAAATCTGGTAGTAAGCGTTTCCTGTACAGTAGAGACAGTTACTCCAAGAAAAGCAGGCAGAATGTCCCAATATGTTTGTCAGAATACTAGTGCATCTCAAAAAAATCAGTGTCTCAGAAAATTGTGTTATTATATAAGACCAATCTTTATTTTTTGGCATTGTGGGCAGTGTGCCAAGTCCTGCTGGAAAATAAAATCCACATCTCCATAAAAGTTGTCAGCAGAGGGAAGCATGAAGTGCTGTAAGATTTTCTGGGAAAACACTGCTTTAGACTTGATATAACACAATGATTGGATCAACCATCATTGATTATCAGTAAAATTTACATTTCATTTAGAAATCAAGAAACCAGAGTCTGGATGAAAAGTGGAGAGACACACAGTACAAGCTGTTTGAGGTCTAGTGTGAAGTTTCTACAATCAGTGATGGTTTAGAGAGACATGTCATCTGCTGGTGTTAACCATAATGATCAACAAGAAAAGAAATGAACGCTTAAAATAGATCACTTTGTGTTTAATACATCAATATAATTTATAAGTTTCACATTCTGAACGGAATTACAGGAATAAAGTTTTTAAAAAAAATAATGATGTTCAAATTTTTCGAGATGCACTAGTAGTGTACGAGGGGGACATTTGTCATTGTGGAAGCTGCACATACCTATTACACTATCACACACTTGCCTCAAACTGCATCAAATTGTTGATTATTTAATTTGACACTATTGCTATCTTTGGTATAGCTTGAACTAAAATTATCATATAACAAATTTGAATGTTGTTCATCCAGTCTCTAATGTCTTGTGCTGTTTTTATGCATCTGTACTTCTTTGCTCTGACTTGACTGCCTTATGGCAGCTGTAGCTCTGCTGTGTTTACTTCCCGTAACCGTTGATTAACATTTGAATTTCTTGTTTTGGCCTCCAGCCTTCTGCCTCAGAGCGCTCTGGAGGAAATTCACAAGTTTGCGGGAAGCTACACCTGCATGAACACATTCAAGGGACGGACATAAAGCGGCGTCTGCAGGAAAGCATGGAATGTGAAAAAGTGTTTTTTCAACAAACTTATCGAGCAGTGCAAGCACTCCCCTGTCCCTGGAACGACAAAAACAAGCTGTAGCGAAGGACTTGAGGATCACAGGGATACGGCGTATCACAGTGGCTGTCTGTCCAGCATCATTTTGTCCGTGGGTGTAGCGTGGACTGATCTTTTGTAGTTGCTTGTGCTGGTAATATTGGTGTGTTAGTCTGAATGGCTCACAGGTTTGCTAGTGGGAGCGTTCCTTGGACCTGTGGGGTTATACTGGAGTTAGTCTCATTAACCAATAGAGAAGCTGGTTTTGGGAACCTTCTAGAGGAGCATCCAGAGAGGAGGTCGGTCCTTCACACAGACGACATGGATTTAGAGCAGGTTTTGTAGGTTCGTACTAATTTGGAAAGCTTTTTTATTGTAATTTAAGACACTGCAGATTGTTTCTCTGACTCATTTTCAGTAAATCCAGTGTAATCTTCTCCATATTAATGTCAACACTGAATAAAAGTATTTGATATTAAAATAACGCTGGTCAGTGTTATTCTGTGTGTGTTCATGTGGGTCAGAAAACAGGGGAATGTATGTCCCTGGCAGTGAGCTTGTTCCTTCTCAGCCAAAACTCACAGGCATTTCATGGTCAGCATTCCTCCAGAGCGCGCCAGCCAATCATGAGCTCATAGCGCTGGAGGTAGGGTTGTCAAAACACAGGCTCTACTTAACAGGAAAGCACACTGCAGAGGGTCAGCCACTGGAGGGCTAATGGACGGATTTCAGTGGGTTTACTCAAATAATCGAGGGTTGCCGGCATCGTTTTCAGCTTTGTCAAATGCGTTTCCGTACCCAGCTGCTATAAATGATCATCCTTAGGAAAGTCGTATCCTTTAGAAGGCAAACTATATAAAAATGCCCCTCCCTCACCTCTGCATTAGTCATTTTGGTCTCCAGATCAGAGGATAGTACCTCATAAAATACAACCAGACTAATTTCAGGCAGCTGTTGTCCTTCTCTAATTGCATGGCAGGTATAAATACTGGCAGACTCATGTTTCTTTAACCACATTGTTAAAAAAAAAGTGCCCTGTTGTCTATCAACACTTTTGTAATGCTGAAATGTCTTAAATGTTTTTTTCCTCTTTCTAAGATTCTAAGATAACATATTGCCTGTATTAATACAGAAATAAATAAATGTCAGCTTAATTTTTTTCCTCTTATTTGTGTCTTCCTTTAAATACTGTGGGCTCCAAAGTTAGGTAACACCAGTGACATTTTTTCATAAAAAAAAGGGATTTTATAAAATATGTGCAACTTACGTTAATTCACATGTTGTCAATTATTATATATCTACTAAAGTATGCTTTTTATTTTAGTTGTATTCTATTTCCTCACAGTTCCCTAAGTATAAAGTGGATAACACCAGTGACTTTAAAGCTTCAGATCATGAAATCATAAGCTAAAATGTTTAGAATATTCAAATAACTGAAACATGACAATGTGCTTTACTTCATAGATCCTCAATACACTACAATACACAAACAGAAGTCAAGTAATGCCATCAGTGTGGTTTTAGATTCAAAATAATATATAATAGATTTTATGCTGTGTGGTAACACCGCTGACAATGTCATATATTTTAAAGTCATTATTATTTCAGTTAAAATGGCCGAAAAACACATTTACCTCTAAATATAACATTCACCCTTTACATATCACTTCAAGGACAATCACTTCTGTTCTGGTTGGAAAACTAAACAATGGATTAAAAAAACAACATTGACTAATTGATGGCTTAAAGTTTTTTTTTTCTCGTAGAGAGGGGCTTGGGGGTGCTGGTGCTACCTCATATATACTCATATATTATATAAATGTATTACACAATGAGTGATGTATTTTAGTGTTTATTTATTTTATTGTTAATGATTATAGCTAACAGCCAATGAAAACCTAAAAATTTGTGTCTCATAAATTTAGAATATTATATAAAACCAATTGATACTTTTGGCAGTGTGCGCAGTGTGCCAAGTCCTGCTAGAAAATAAAATCTGCATCTCCATTAAAAAATAGTCAGCAGAGGCAAGCATGAAGAACTGTAAGTGTAAGTGCTGTAAGATTTTGAGGGAAAACACTGTGTGCCTCTCCACTCTTCCTCCAGACTCTGGACCCTTGAATTTCAAATGAAATCAAAATTTACTAATGGTCAGTGGTCACTGTGTTATACTATCAAATCTAAAGTCAGTGCAGTGTTTTCCCAGAAAATCTTACAGCAGCATATCATGCTTTCCTATACTGACAACTTTTATGGAGATGCATATTTCATTTTCCAGCAGGACTTGGCACACTGCCTACACTTGTCTTATATAATATTCTATTTTTTGAGACACTGTTTTTTGGGTTTTCATTGGCTGTAAACCATAATCATCAACAATAAAATAAATAAACGCCTAAAATAGATCACTCTTTGTGTAATACAGCTATATAATATTTGAGTTTCACATTTTGAAATGAATACTAAAATAAAGTAACTTATCAGTAATATTCATTTTTTTAGATGCACTTTAGATGTATATATTCAGCCTCTTATATGTTTATTTTGTTTATTTTTAGTGTGAATAACACAATGTTTATATCATTTTATTGACAAAACTAAACGGTTATTTTAGACTAAACTAAATTACATAAAGTAACACAGGTGACGTAAGTGGGTGAAGCACGCATTGAACCTTTGACCTTACGCTCATTTCCTGTTTACCTGAGCGCAGAGTTTGTATGTTAGCGTCCGTTAATAGCAACATTATTAATATGACTCTGGCGCGTTTTATACTTCTTAAACCTCCAGAGCCTCAGTCAGGAGGAAGGAGAGTGTCTGTGGCGCTGTATGGAGCTTTAGGTGAAGTTAATAGGTCTTGTGAAGGTGCTGAACAGTGCTGGAAGTAATTCACCTGCACCAGGTAAGACCAGAGGACGGAGAGGAGGAGGACCAAGCGGCTCAAACACGCTGGATAAAGAACGAGCTGACTAACAGTAAGTGCCGGATTATTTTCTGTGTTTTTTTTTGTTTTTTTTTATAAATGTAGTGCATTTAAGACACTTATCATCGTTCCTGATCATTAGTGATGCTCATTAAAAGAGCATTGGGTCTGTAGAATGGAATAATGTTGATTAAATTAAATAATCTCTTTAACTATCAAAAAATAAAATATTAGCAAGTGAAATAATCTTATTTAATTTAAAAAAGGCAATACATATTTTTTACAATGTGTTGTAGGAGTATGATTTAGATTATTTTTATTTAATATTTTTTCACCTTATTTTATAAGTAATTTAAACTCCAATTAAAAACAAAAATCCCTGTTTATATTCCAGTTTGTATTATGATTCTTGTGTCCAAATTTAAGACAATTTTTACTTGATATAAGAAAGCTTAGTAACGTGTTTGCCATGTTTTTTGGTTTATAAAGGCGTATATAAATCAGTTTACATATATTTTGTTTAGTTTTTGCATATTTTGTTTAGATTTTTTGCAGTGTTTTGGAAGTGGATTTAGCAGGGAGGATGTTAATGTTAATATTAATCTAGATGGGAACATTGTGAGAAACTTTCTAATAACTTTGTGATGCAAACCATTATTACTCCATTAGTTTTCAGAACATTCTTGGAACATTGTTCTTAGAATGTTCCCTGTTAGCTGAAAAACCAAGATGCCAAAATGCCAAATGTGATGCTCCTCTAATGGAGAAGTTAGATATTAAAGAAAGTAAAGAGTTTAATCTAATATAATACAGTTAATTTCAGTTAAGAATGAAGACATCTTAGCTTTTTGAAGGCTGAAGAAAATTGGAACTGGTTGGTTGGCTCTTCAAACAGTGTGATTCTGCCTCTGGGTATAAAACTGTCCTCTATGTCTCAATCACTGCAATAAAAATATAATATAATAAATAATAAATGTTTAATATGATAAATAAATGTATAATATAATAAATGTTTTATTAGAACTGTGTACTGTGGATGCACCCCACCAAAAAACAAGCACGGAACTTAAAATACATAAAAATTAATCCCAGCCCATAATTCAAACTTTATAACCTTACAATCTCGCTGGCGACATCAGCATTAAGCAAAAGGTTCGACTCAACTCGAAACTAAACCTTGGATCTCCATGTGGCTGATGCTGCCAGTGGAAATGGTTCAAATTGGGATCATGACATGAAACTGTGTCATGGCCCACACGTGTGCTGGAGAAGTCAGCTCAAATCTCCGGGGGCGAGTTCAGAGCAAGGTTAGCCAAATAGTAGATAAATGTGAGGAGGCTGTTGGACGGACAGCTCACCCTGTGATGAACTCTTCGCCCCGCGCTGAACAGAACAGCTTCATGAGACCCGGCACAGGTGGAAAGGAGAGAAGGAGGGACCGTAACGACTGTCCAGGGGCACCGGTGGGCCGGGTTGGGGGGTGTTTTGGGGTCATGTCATACTTCATGGCCTCATCTCTGAAGTTCAGAGAAGTTCATCATCTCAGATGTTCAGAGTTGGCAGGAGCTTTCTACAGTATATTATGCAGCTTCAAAAGGAAAGGTTCTGGTCTTGGATGTAAGGTTTTGTTTATGTTCTTTGAACTTTAAAAAAAGTTCCTAAGACTCACTGAGGTCACCTTTTAGGGGGGAAAAAAATAGTGATTGTTCTATACGCAAGGGTGCTTCAAAGTTTGGCCAGTCAGGATGTTTGATTTGAAGTATATTGTTTTTAAGGTAGCTTAAATTAATTTTTTTTGAGCATGCCAAAAGCTGTGGGACAGGAACTAGCTTTGTGTCCCATGACTTTTGCCATGTCGCATGAGTGTAGGGGTGTGCCATATCGTATCGAACGCAATAACATCGCCAATATCATGAACAATATTATACCATGAAATATCGAGCCATTTCTCCAACCCCTAATTATTACATCAGGGTAATACTTTTTGGTGTTTTTTAGCAACAAAAAAAATCACATTGTTCTCAATTCCCATTATATTCCCATTTCCATTATATATCCCAATTCCCATTGTATATCTACTAGAGACCAGAGACTGATTATATCTGTCCAGTATCATTTATTTTACTTTAATCCTGGATATGTGGAGATATATGGAGTGCATTACTAGTATCATGACATTCTAGACCATTGACTGTTCTGTTACAAATCTGATAAAATTCTTGTATTTTTTTAATATCTCAGGTAGGGGTGTGCTATACTATATTGTATGCAATAGTAAAATTAGGAAGTGTAGAAGTGTATTCTTAAAATAGTTTTTTGCATATCAAAGTATCGTTTTGAATAAAAAATACCATGAAATATCATGATATTAATTTAGAGCCATATTGCCCACCCCTACATGAAAGTATGGAACGCTGCTCTGACCCGTTCACACTGTTCACAGGCAATTTTAGCCAGATGCTGCCGGTCACAATCATTAACACCCACTGTCTACTTTCTTATAACCTATACAGGTGTAGGCATTCCCAATCTACCCCCTGAGGTAACACTTCATGATCAGGTTTTACACACTACTATCCCCTGACTTATGGCATATATCTGTATGATAGAATAACAGTGCACATTCACTGGATTTTACAATCCTCTGTATATATTTTTTTAAATGCCTGCCATGTCTTGCTTTAGCAAAAGAGACCATTAACATAAAATATAAGCTCCTCCTTAACTTTGCCCACTCAACTCTGATGGGATGCCATATACAGGTGCTGGTCAACGAATTAGAATAATTTGAAATAGTGCAATCATGAAATTCTTTGAATGCATTTTTTGTGCAGAAAGCAAATCAGGTGTTCACCGCACCTGTCCTACTCGTTAGACTAATCACAGAACTCTTTACCTGGAAAAAAATTTGCTCAGCTGAGCTTTCCAAAAGGCCCATTTAGGCCATTTAACTGTGACACTGTTGTTTTATTGAATTAGAATAATGGAGAAACCGTTTCATTGAATTAGAATAAATGCTCGAATTTTTGTTTTCTGTGAAGAGTGTTCACTGTGCAGTATAAAGTCAGGGTTGAGTAGAATCTCTAAGTTGTAAAATCAATCATGGGTAAGCAGCGCAACCTCTCAACCGGAATAGTGGCTCAAATTCAAGCCCTTCGCCAACAAGGCTTGACCCAAACTAAAATTGCTGAGCAGCTCGGCATCAGCCAGTCTTCCGTCTGCAAAGCTCTCAAGAAAAACTGCAGCAAGCGCACCAACTGTTCCGGCGTCCGAAAAAGTTCTGCTCGCGACAACAAGCAGCTGAGAAAGATCGCAGTGAGCAACCGGTTCAAGTCCACTTCCGAGCTCACCGACTTGTGGAACAAGCAGACCGGCGCTGACGTCTCCAGATCAACCACTTACCGTCGTGTGCGCGAACTCTGCTTCAAATCTCGCGTTCCAGCAGTAAAACCGATGCTGAACAAGAAACAAATGGAGAAACGGCTGAAGTGGGCCAAAGAACACGGCGAGTGGACTGCTGAAGACTGGCAGAAAGTGGTCTTCAGTGACGAATCACGCTTCTGCATCTCCTTCGGTGACCAAGGTCCTCGTGTCTGGCGTCGTGGTGGCGAAACCTACAACCACGAGTGCGTGAAAAGATCCGTCAAGTTTCCCCAGAGCGTTACGGTCTGGGGATGCATGTCCGCTCGAGGTGTAGGGAAACTCTGCTTCCTCAAGAAGACTGTCAATGCTGCCGTATATCAAGATGTTCTGGAAACGTTCCTGATTCCGACTGTTGAGGAACAGTTCGGCGAAGAAGACTTCATATTTCAACAGGATCTTGCACCGGCTCATGCGGCAAAGTCGACAAAAGATTGGTTCACTAAAAAACAGCTTGAAGTTTTGGCATGGCCGGCCAACTCACCTGACCTCAATGTCATTGAAAACCTTTGGGCCATCGTCAAGCGGAAAATTTGCGACAGAAAGCCTACTACGCTGGACCAACTGAAGCAGAACATCGCCACTGCCTGGGAAGCTGTGAGTGCGGAAACTTGCGACAAGCTGGTCAAATCGATGCCGCGGAGACTTCAGGCAGTCATACAAGCCAAGGGGGCAGCCACAAAATACTGAGAAAGTGATGATTGTAATTATAATAAAAATTATTCTAATTCAATGAAACGGTTTCTCCATTATTCTAATTCAATAAAACAACAGTGTCACAGTTAAATGGCCTAAATGGGCCTTTTGGAAAGCTCAGCTGAGCAAATTTTTTTCCAGGTAACGAGTTCTGTGATTAGTCTAACGAGTAGGACAGGTGCGGTGAACACCTGATTTGCTTTCTGCACAAAAAATGCATTCAAAGAATTTCATGATTGCACTATTTCAAATTATTCTAATTCGTTGACCAGCACCGTACACCTCCATACAGTTCAATATTGTTTAAAATAGTTTTTAATTATGTATTGAAATAATAACAAAACCTGATTTTTAATTGCAGTTTCCTTTTTAAAATATTTATTTACTGATTTGCCAAAAGTCAGAGATAGCAGTATGTAAATTGACTATGAAGTGTTACCTGAGGCTATGACCTGGAAATGTCCACAACGGTATAGTTTGTGAGATGTTATCTTGTGAGTGAGGTATATAACACTGGCCAGTGTATCCATGGTAAGGCCTGATAGTGTGTGATAGTGCTAGATTCTGTTTAAAGTTTGAAGTTGTATGTAGACCAGATTTGAATGGGATCCGTACTTTTCTCATCAAAAGAGTTTTGATTTAATTAAGAAATGTATTCAGTATTTTATCTCTCTATAAACCCCTTAACAATAATCAATGCACACCAACAATAGGAAGAACTTGTGTAACTTCTGTAATTTTGTGTTTAAAAAGACTCTGTCTTTCTGAATCTGCTGAAGTTTATAGGGCTTTCTTGTGCACCGAACTGAAGCAAATAGGCAGTTCAATTTCTCGAAGACATTCTTTCCACTGAGCGCATTCATTCCACTGAGGCTCAGTATTTTTTGCAGGAAAGGTCTCAGGAGACGTCTTTGTGGTGGAGGAAACATGCATGAAATTGAGTATAATGGCGACAGTTGGCTGAACAATCTTTGACCTACGATGTGAGGATAGTGTTCTTCATCTGGCTTCATTTAACGCTTCATGAAATACAAGTTCGGGCCATTCTAATAGATTATCATGGATACTCTGCGAAATCCTTGAGCCGAAATTGCTGGTATTAGCAGCTTAGGCTCTTTGGATGGCCTGGCATTGTGTGCATCCATCAATAAGTGATGAGCAAGGTGGTGGAAAGAGAGATAAACGGACCCTGAGCCGCTTCTCAGCAAGGGGGAGACCCTGGAGCCTCCAGTGCTCTGTCAGTCAAGAAGAAGAATGAAGGCTGGGAGCTCAGAGCACAGCCATCCATGTTCAGCTCCAGGGATTTCAGACCTTGCTGTGTCCAGCGAGAATTAAGCAGAGGTTACACAACCCTGCTAAAGTAATACGAGCACAGTGATGAAACACAGCGAGGAAAAATAGGCCATAACACTTTTTTGGGGGTGGGGGGAGGAGGTCTTTTTAGAACTGTTATACAGTCACTTCCATTATTGTTTTAATAATGCACATATCCAGTATCCAGAGCTTGAAGTGGGCAGTTAGCACAAATATGCAGCACCAAAACTTCCACTTTTTAATTTTTGGAATACCAGTAATTTTCCTACCTGTCAGTAATTTTCACAAGCTGCTGGTACGTAAACAATGTTCTAATTTCCAAGATTTCACATGATTAAAATGTGTCTTTTTAAGCCTCCTCACTGGCCCTATTTTTTATTTTTGTAAAATTCAGTTTTACTTTTTCTGTTTTCGATTTTTATCATTTTATCGTAAGTTGTCCAGATCCTAAAGCAGGAAATCAGTTCTGACTTTTTTTTGTGACCTCCTGGATGAGTTGTCCATGCCCTTTTGGAGTAATTTTGTTAGGTTGGTCACTCCTGGGAAAGTTCACCAGTGTACCATGTTATCTTCATTTGTGAATAATAGCTTTTGTTTTTAACTTTTTTGCAACCTTTGTAACCTTTTCCAGACTAATAGATGCGTCAGTGACTTTGTCGTCTCATCTGTTTTAGTTTCTTCATATCCTGACAAAATGTGCTGCTTCTTTAGGTATTTTATCCTCCTTCATGTTGCCAGACAGGTTCTGTTTAAGTAGTTTCTTGATTCTATAGGTCTGGCAGTAATCAGGCCTGGTTGTGGCTAGAGAAATTGAACTTATCTTATCAAAAATGTGGTAAATCACAGTTCATTCATTTTTAAATGATGATTTAATTTATTTTGCTCTTGAAAATGAATATCATTTAAAAAATATATTTTTGTATTTACTCAGGTTATGTTTGTCTGATACAAACGTTTATTTAATGATCTTAAAAATGTAGGTATGACAATAAAATAAGAGTTAAAACTTTTCAGGAAAATGATAATAGGATATACCATATAATAGGAGTTAATGTAATTTGTTTTTAATTCCAACTCATTTGGGTGCAAATGGTCAGAAGTAGCAGGAGTACAGAATTTATTATTTTTTTTTTCTAGTCATCTAAATCTCATTTACCACACATATCCCTTAGCTCAGGTGTAGCAAAGCATCTGCTAACTTGTATCCCTGTTTCTACATATTTAACCCGGTAGCTCCTCCCCTAGATTATACCATACCCCACAGAGGTAGGGAGTGATTTATTAGTATCATGAGCTTTTGGATCATTGACTTCTGTTACAATCTGGTAAAATTCTTAATCAGAGGTGTTCCATATCATATGGGATCACATCGCCAAATAAAATAATTAATATTAACATTGATTTTGATGCAGTAGTGTCTCTTGAAATACACTACTATTTTTATTAAATGTTTTGTCATATCACCAAAAAATAAAATTATCACAAAAATACCCTGAAATATTGTGATATTATTTTAGGGCCATATCACCCAGCCCTAATTGCCAGCACAAATCACCATTTACAGTGTGTACACATAACATTTCTTTTCTTTTCCAGGTTTTTGTATCCGTCTCATTCTATTAAGGACTGACTCTCACCCAGGTAAAACTTGAGCGCTTCCAACTCCTACTCTTTCAGGATCCTACATCAGTGTGATTATGAGCAGTGCTGGATAAGAACAGGTAATTATTTACACAATTATCTATGTTGGTGATGTGTTAGGGGTATTGTGCATTTATTACAACGAGGCTTTTGACAGTTATGCACTCAATTATAAAAAGGATATATCAATCCAATAAAAAGCTTTGAATAGCATTAAATAGCTATTAAATATCTTTCAGAGAAGTGAGACAAATCTGAGCATTCCTCTTAGCATATTTATGAAGTGATGGAGAGACACAGGGTTAATTTAAAATACACACATTTTTATTATTAGGCTTTACAGTATATACAAACAGAAGAGATTTACACAATTTTATCTTATGAGTTACTACTATTCATGTGCAGATTTTCTGTGCCTGCTAAACAGAGAAAACCATTTTACACTTGCATATTCACGGTAACAGCACTGAAAACAGTGCAGAATTAAAATCTCACTTTTTTTTGCTGCTCTCAGTGAAGTTATTGATTTAAAGGAAGTTTACTATTACTAAATACCTATTTAAAAAGATCTAGTACAACAAATCTCACAAATATATGCTATTCTTTATGAATATAGAACTGAGTGTAATGTGAAAAAGAAACAGAACACACCACATATTTTTTGTCTACATTTTTGGGGAAGAGCAGTGTACCATCATGAGCTGTGAAACTTAAAGTCTAGTAAAAATTCAAACAAAACAAAAAAGTCCTGTAAGTATTATAAACAAATTGGGGGCAACTTAATAAATATATAACAAAAAAATAATATAGCCAGATGTAAACTTAAGCAACACACACAAACCTGTGTACCATCAATGCAGTTAATAGCAGTGGTGTGGTACAGTTAACACCAGGAATAATGCATTAAGAAAGTGCCAAATAATTAGGATTAAAAACAATATACAAAATGAAAGTGGGAATTCTGAGTGAGAATAATGGAAAAGCACAGTAGTTATCTGGCAGCTTTGCCTTCACATGATTTAACCAAAATGTCACAGACAAAGAAGCATTGGAAATTAAAGTTAGTGGTCTTTTTGACGCTAAAAAACAATGTCAGCAAGAAAAAAAGGCACAAAATGTTGCATTCAATCACTGCAGAGCAACAGCGGTTTATTTGAATCCAAAATAATATATCTATGCACTTCATACTTCAGGTCAGACTTCAGTTTGGGATTAGTGTTATGATTACGATTGTGACTTCCACAATATTTTGTGTTACAACCCTTTAGTGAATTGCTTGTTCTACAAACAGTTAGCATATCTGGCTTAAGTCACAAGAAAATTAAAAGGCTTATAGAAAATATGTAGATCTTGAAAATAAATAAAAAAGAATTAAATCAAATCTAGAGGTTTTAAATGTCAGGACTGGACTGCAGGCAGAGCTGTGAAAGTGTCACGAGACATTTACACTCCTCTGTTTAAGAGTGTGTATACATGCACTTCATAATCTGACTACTAAAAAAACTTTAGTTTTGAGACAGTAATCTGATCAATGCGTTTACATGGACTTTGGTAATCAGATAACTAGAAAACTCCTAAGTTTACTTGAGTAGTTCAATTGAGCTGCAGTATAAGCATACATCAGTCAGAAGATGGGGATTATTTATCGAGTGAATTTGGTGCCAAAAATTGTATGCACAAAAAAAAAGTCTGCAATCAAAAATTTAAGAATCAAAAGGAAAAAGTGTATGCTGCAAATACAAAAGAGAAAAAAATTACTTAAATGATATTCGTTTGGACTTTGTTGGTTTTTTACTTTCACTTTTGTTTCTGAAATCTCTTGTTTGATTCTGCTTAATTTTTTGGCACAGCTTTTACAGGTGAGCGGGGCTTAGAAGAAGGTGTTCTCTTTGAACCTCCATTTGTAGGTCTCAGACAAGGATTTAGGGTACCAGTTAGTCCAAAATCAGGTGACCAATAGAGATTCAAGAGGAACACCTTCTTCTAAGCTCCATCCATCCGTTAAAAATGGGCCAAAACTCCACAGCAAATCCACTAAAACACAAAAATGAAAAGCAAAGACTGGCAAAATCCAAACTGAAATAATTTGTAAGTGACTGTAAAGGATAATAAAGTAATCAAGTATTTATAAAAACATGTATTTGCTATATATTTTTCTCTTTTGAATTTGCAACATACACTTTTTCTTTCTGATTCCTAAAATTTTGTTTGTAGATTTTTTTTGCATTAAACTTTTGGCACAAAATTTACTTAATTTACTTCAGCATCTCTAAAATCCAGCTCTCATTATTGGATTTTAAAATTTGAAATCTGATACCTGAATAATCAGGTAACTGCAGAAATCTGTTTATAATCAGATTATGTAGTGCATGTAAACACGCTCTGTGTTTTTGTGTGTTTATGCTGGATCTTGCTCACTAGTGAGCGGTAAAGAGCAGCAGCATTTTGTTACATCTCTATCAGTGCAATTCAAAGTGAAATATCATCCACAAACAACACCCTCTATAGATATATAGATAGTAATAAAAAAACGTCTTTAAAGGCAGTTTGTACAGCAATCCCAGAATCCACTTCCTCTCAGACCTCCATAATTTCTCAATAACAATATGTACAGTACATGGCAGACAGTGGCATACTGGCGTGTATCTATATATTTATATGTACATATTTGCTCTATACACAAACATATACATGTTATAGTTATATATATATGTATATATACTCTCAGCAACAAACACCACTCAAACTCTATACATAGCTGTAAAAAACAAAAACAAAACACAGAACTTAATAAAATATACTTGCATATTTTTCATAGTTAAATCTGTGCTTAAATGTAGAATATTACAGTAGACAGTAGTTGTTTGCATCATAAAAGAATCCCTTCAGTGTGAATGACTGCAGACGACTGCACTCTCTTTCTGATTCACTGCTTTCTAGTCCCAAAAGCTCTACAGGAAGAAATGCCTTCAGTTCCAATAAACAGGTTAGTAGAAATACAGAGTTAGGAGTCCAGTAAGAGGCTGTCCTCGTTGTCGCTGGGGGGTAACATGAGCTGCTGCTCGTAGTAAAGGCTCTTGGCGTAGTTGATTTCTTGGGAGATCTTGACAGCAAGGCTCTCGCTCTTCACATGAACCTAAATAGAATAGGAGAGTCAGTGTTTTAGCAAACATAAAAAAAAAAAAACTTTTCATCCACGTGTTTTATGTGCATTTTGAGAAAGTTTGTGATCAATAGCTAAATAATGTGTATACCAAACATGTGGAGTGAAGATGTTCACTTTTTACTTTAAATAGTGAAAAATGAAGAGTGCTGATGGAAAATTTGGCTATGTTTCTTCCAGTGGCGTGCAGTGAATATAGTGGGTACCCCTTCTGTAATCCTCCCCCACCCCCACAGCGCTGAGAAGGGGTTAGACAGCCATGGCCCCGCCCCCGGAGTGAAAATCATGAATCCGATTGGTAAGACTGTCCTTTAACTTTGCTAATATACTCATTACTACACCCTTCAAAAAATCAGCAGAAGGGTCACACAGACACATGGGAGCGGAAGCCATTTTAAAAAGCTTTGATTGGTTAAAACCGCTGTCAGTCATATAAGAGTCCTGTAGCAACTAAGAAACACCCAGACTAATGCTTTGAATTAGTTTGTTTTTTTATTTTAGTTAATTTATAAAATAAATTCTTACACTTACAATAACTATGATATATATTTCCTGATTAAAATGTATGTAATTATTTACATGCATTTATTGTCACCTCTTCTCTGAAGGGTTAGAAGGGTCTCACTGCACACCACTGTTTTTTCATTTGACATTTGTGTTTGGCTACAAGAATTATTTTAAGTGATGTAGCCAAAAATGTGCCTTCTATCCCACTACTTCACTTACTTTGTGTTTCACGTACATGTATTTCAAACAGTGTCCGGTCTCCTCATTTATTACGTCATTGTGGACTGAGGCATAAATGTGTTAGTGTTTCCATAAACAGATTTGATAGCCAAGATATTCAAATCTGGTCTAAGCAAAAAAAAAAAAAAAAAAAAATTGTATTTAGGTTTGTAATGTCAACATAGCCAAAAATGTGCTTTATATCCCACTACTAAAGAATTTAATATTTAATCACTTTTTTCTTTTAGATATCAAATGTAGAAATATAGCAGGATATAAGACATGTTTGGCTATGTTTCTACATTTGACATTTGACGATTGGCTACATTCACCCCTTTTCCAAAAATTAAATCAATAATTTTTTGGCTTACATTAGATTTGTCTGTTCACATTCATAAATGTGAGAGACCTGTATTGCTATCTGTAATGTGATCAAGTCTGTTCATGTAAACCCTGATACCTTTATGCATTTCTTCTCAACAGTGATGTTATAAATGAGAAGACCTGGTCGCTGTCTAAAATATGGAATTTCCCACCCTTTTGATGTGCTAGTAAGGAAATCTAGTGTTGTAGTGTTTGGCATTAATGAGCCAAACACTTTAAACTAACTGGAACTGGAAATAACTGTTCAGTGATGTTGCAAAGATTGCCACCAAGTGAACAAAGGCTTTCCTATAAGGACTCTGGTTTCTATCACAAACAGCAAACCAAGTGCATGTCTACAGGCTAAAAAAAACCTAATAGAATCCAATTGAACCCTTCATATTCTTACCACATCTGAGACCACACATAAAAGCAACTCAAACATGATTTGACATGAACACAAAGGCATGAAAAATATATAATCTGTGCCACATTAAGGCAAGAAAAAAAAATCCTATTTAAGTCACTTCAGTAATGTGATCATAGCCTGTGTGATTACATTCTCTCTTTTAGCCATTTGTTGTGGTGCTGTTCTCAGTGATCTTGTGGGCACCCTAAACACTAATTAAATGCGTCTTTGCTTTCTCTGTTTGACTCATGAATTTTTAGGGATGTACACTAAAGAAAGTCAAAACAATGATCTCAAAAGTTTCAAATCCTCCTGGAATAAATGGCATGCTGAGGGAGCTAAAATATTATGTTGGGGGAAAAACGTGACCTTCAGGAAATTGTAGATAAAATATCTTTAACCATGTACATTTTATAAAATAAAATGGCTGTTTTGGAAACCGTGAAAACCAGAGTGTGATCATGAACAATAAGACATTATCAATAATTCTGCTAAAATCCACTTTTTCTTGTTCTTTGTGAAATACAATAGTTCTCTCTTCCTCAACCTCCATCGTCTGCAGTAGTGTATACATTAACTTGTGAATTCATGGCTGTGACCGCGCTGAAGTCAGACAGACACATCTCGTCAGACAGGAGATAAGTGCTGTTAGCCAATCAGAGGTGATATAATCGCATGTATATTCAATATTCATGAGCATGAGCCGAAATCCTATTGTATCTTCCCTCCCACTCCTTCACAGGAATAAAGCACTGTTATACCGGATCACCAGAACCCTTTTTTTTTTTTTCTTTCAAAAAACAGCTCACATGGAATTAATTCATACTGGAGACCACAAGTAGACATTTTAAAATGAATTAAAGAAAAACAATGGAATGAGACCTTTAAATAAACTCAATATAAAGCAAATAGTCTCACCATAGGTTTTTGGTGGGATGGGCCTGGGATGGCCACAGCACTGCCTGTGCTTTCAGCTTTCTTGGTGAGCTGAACATACACCTTCCCATGGTCCTTAGAAACCAGACAGTGATAGAGGTCGTCGTATTTGACCTCCAGGAAAATTGCTTCTCGGTCCACGTATTCCCCAGGCTTGAGGAAGTACACCACTTTAGAGGAGATGAGCACACAGTAGGTGTCTATAGGCTCCACAGCGATGAAGCTATAGAGAGAGGAAGACCAGAGGATTAAACCATTATCTCATTTTAAACGTAACGCATACATAAATTCATTTATCAACAACATTCTATATTTTGACTATTCTACTGTCAAACAAAATATGTATTGATTATTACTTACTAAAATACACCAGTTTTCAGTAAATATTTTTAAGTATTAATATTGTATTTGATTGTTTTCTTTATTAAAACACTTGAGGCTGGGTATTACACTGATTTTACAATAATTATATGGGTTTTAAGTCTAACATGGTCTCAGTTGGCTAACTGCTTCAGTAATATGCAGTAAGTGGCCTCTGCTGACATGAAGCACATTCAACATGTATAAATGGAGGAGAGTGATTATGATGAAGGTCCTGCATGGCCGGGTGTGTGAGAGCCTGGTGAGCGGATGGCGTGGTGCTGCTGCTGGGGAGAGTAATGGGCTGTGTGGCACCTCTGAGGGGAGAGGTCATCTGGGCCACAGGGGGGGCTGCTGATCTGGATGGATTAGCCTCGGAGGTGACAAACGCCTTTCCTGGCCCGGCTTCAAGCACAGCCGCAAGGTCTTAGACTACTAACCCAAAGCTGCCTCATAGTCCTGCTAGGCGCCTGTTAACACCTCAGTGTGTCACTTTCCAGAACAAAGATGTGATGCAGGCAAATGTGATGTTCAGCTTTTCCGACATCAATTCATGAATGAATAAGTGAAATTTAGAATCTGCGTAAATGTTTTTTTTTGTTTTAAAGAAAGACTTCTGATATTTTTTATTCATCTCTATGGATGTGTATAAATAATATGCTACTATGTAATTCAAGTTTTTTCATATGACGTGTTTTATAATCAATTTAGGTTATCCATTTACAGTACCAATCAAAGGTTTGGACACACCTCTTCTCATTTAATGTTTTCTTTCCTTTTAAGATTTTTTTTTTAGTAAATTTAATATTAACATTAAAGCTATACTTACTTAAAACACATGCTGAATTATTTTTGTATTATTTTATACTTTAGATTCTTCTGAGTAGCCACATTTATCTTTGAGGAGAGATCAGCACACTCTTGGTATTTTAATCTCAGTTTCTGCATGAGGGAGAGTCCCCTAGAATAGTTTTCTCAGTCTTGAATGAGTTCCTGAAGGTGCTGAACAATAGTTGCTCTTTTTCCCTCATGCTGTGAAGCTCCAGCTCATCCCAAATCAGCATCTCAGTTGATCAGGTTTAGGTCAGGGGATTGTATATAGACTGAGGCTATAGACTGTTTTTTTTTTTAAATACATAATTCCATATGTGCCCCTTAATTTTTTTTTCATGTTTTATTATTAATCTACAATCTAGAAAACAAATTAAATAAAGAGGTGTTTCCAAACTTTTGACTGGTACCATGTATATATAGATATATTTAAACTTTCCATATAGGTGTTTAATTCTGATCTAAATGTTTTTTTTCTTTCTTATTTTTGGGAAAAATATATTTTTTCTCTATGTTTAGAACATTGATCTACAGTAAATACTCACTATTCGGAGTGGATGTTGTCGGTGAGGCGGAAGAGTTGCTCCTGCCCATCAGCTTGTGTGGAGGAAAAGCGTGGAAGCAATCCCTGAGGACCCTTACAGCAGCGTGGCTTCCTCACCCGCTGCACACCTAGCCTGCAATTTACACACACACACACAAATCAACACCAGTCTGTTACTTCACACACTAAGAAAGAACACTACAAATGTGCATACCCAAAAACTCTAACCATACAGCAAACATGGTATAAAAAAAGTTGTTTAAAAAATAAAATAATTTTCGATTCTTAGGGTTCCTTTATTTTTGTACAATTGTTTTTTCTGCTTCACAGACTAGTATAAACTATTACTGAAAGCCAAAAAGAACAATGAACAATGATGAGTTTCTTTGATTTTACCAAATTTACCCAAACCTCTGGCATTAAGCTATTCAAAAGCAGTGTGTAAGACTGGTGGAGGAGAACATGCCAAGATGCATTTAAAAAAAACTATTATTTAAAACCAGCGTTATTCCACCAAATATTGATTTCTGAACTCTTAAAACTGCAAGAATATGAACTTGTTGTCTTTGCATTATTTGAGGTCTAAAGGCTCTGCATCTTTTGGTTATTTTAGTAATTTCTCATTTTCTGCAAATAAATGCTTTAAAATGAATGTTGTCTGTAGTTTATATAATGTGTTTAATTTACTGAAACATACACCTATAAATATAAGTAACTATAAATAGCAAAATCAGAGAAATTGATTCAGAAACTAAGGTGGTCTCTTATGTTTTTCCAAAGCTGTGTATGAATGAATGAATGAATGAATTAATGAATGAATAAATGAGTGTGTGTGTCTATATGCTCATGGATTGGCACGTCCTCTACTGCTTGCTGAAATCCTCCAGGAGGACGGTTGTTTTGGTTGAGACTATCCTGTGCAAAAATAAAATGTACCATACAATATACAGGTATTTTACATCAACAGCACCACATTTGATCTGATGAGCAACTTCTGCCTTCATTCCATCTCTACTTTAAACTCACAGCAGAAGATGAAAATGTCACTGTTCTTCTACTGTCTTACATTTCATGGACGAAGCCTAAGAAACTGAAAGGACAGGCCGAGCAGCTACAATGCCAAGGTAAAACCTGAGCCTCAGTTCTCCTATGATTGACCCCTCTCCCTGGCTGCCACTGAGCTGAAATTCCTACATCTGGCTTGAATCTGGGCCTGAAGTCATTTGATTAGAGTTGATAGTTTCCAGTTGATTCACAAAGACGGCAGTGTACTGTTTCTCTGTTCTGTTTAAAGTGCGGCCTTGCGCGTCTGCGGCAGCTGCTGCTGCTAATCTAGAACTGAGCTGGGGATGAGAGGCATGAGGGAACAGCACAACTGAGGATGGCTCTCTGAAGAACGACAGAGAGGCCTGAGGGTTTCTTTTGGAGATCTTTTCCTGACCTATCCATTACACCACAAAAACCCTGCAAAGAAACGGCCTCTGTGATTCCGATGCATAGAAAAACAGATGGCCACAATTCCTGCTTCCAAGAAAGTTAAAGTTCACCTTTCTCAAATGCAAGATAGGGAAACACAAAACAGTCTGAACCACAGAAGCTCCTCTGCCTGTACAAATTTACAGCATCAATCCACCACTTGTTGCTTCAGTAAAGCGTAATCTCAGGACTGCTTCTTCTTTATGAGAAGCCAACACTTCCACATGCACTTGGCTCACATACTTTCTGAGGCATGGATCATAATCATAACCATAAGTCATGAGATCTGGCCCTGGGTATCCAGTGAGACTCCTAACCTCTCCTCCTCCAGCCTCACCCAATGCTCTGAAGGCCCTTGCGCACAATGCCCTGCACTCGATTGTGCTGCTGGAACAATAGGGTTCAACTCTAGGTCAGGCTCAGGGCTTGGAGTCCAGCCAGTCATCTGTCAATGGGTGCAAACAAACAGCTCTTACTTCTTGCTCCCTTCCGAGAAAAAGCATGAGCAGCAGGACTGAGGGTGGGGACTAGGGGTGGGGGGAGGAGGAATGGTGGGGGCTAGGCTGCTGTACGGTGGAGCTGCTTGACTCAGCACACTATATAGACACCTGTTTAGAGCATAGGAGCTGGAATAATGTTAATCTTCAGCTCCCTGCCAAAAAATATAACTTAATAAGGGAACAGTTACAACACTGTGGCAGGGAATATCTTTTAGATCCCCAAAGTCTCTGCATAGAGACGGTAGGCCGTGTCAGAAACACTTAACTTAAGCAACATTGTGTATTAAATTGCAGAAACAGGCCAATGGAGCATACATCATTTGTTTCAGAGGAAAAGCTTCACTTATTATATAAGTCTAGCTGCACTTCAGTCACATGTCACATGCAAGATGCATGAAAATTAGAGTTTTGTAAGAGCACAAATGAATGGTTTCCTGTTTTTCAGACATAGAGCTCCATAGATCTTACTCACTGTGCAAAGCTACATATTCTTTTCTACTGTAGGCAGGGGAAAAAAGTCTAGTGCTTAACATATTTAATTTTGATTCTTTGGAACAATTCTATAATCTTTGAAAAGTTATTTGGAAAAACTTCATAATGAAGGTCATGGCCAATAAACTGAGGTTTGTTCCCTCTCTGAAAAAAAAAGAAACCCCATAAAAATGACCATAAGCCATCAAACCATCAAATAGCACATTTTAATGGCACTGGGATGGCCTGGCCTGGAGTAAAGAGAAAGATCTCATATTTCATGTGCAGTACTCGAAACTCTAAAATCAATTCAAGAGAATGCCTCTTGAACTGATTCATCACTGTCGGGTAAAAAGCACATTTCTCTACAATTGTAACTTTTCGGAGTAGTAGGGTAATGGTTGTTTAAAAAAAAAAAGGTTGGCATTTTTGGCACCTTTCTATTGGGACTTTCATTGTGAAAGTCTGATTTGAATGATGTTGAGAACTAAGAACGAGAAAAAAAAATTGTGCAACAGTGACAATACTAGATTACGAAACAATGAAACCAAAGAAGAAACATACGTAACTACTTGCTAATTTCATCACCTAACCAGACATCTGATATGGATTTTTTTAAACAGGCAAATGTTCTTGCTGAAACTGCAATTGCGAAACTCTGCAGTGAATTTTTAACTTAAAATAACAGATCCAAGAAGGGGAAATACAATGACACAATGCCATTTCTACAAACCTGCCAAGAGGGACAGATACGAAAAGACACAGAGACAAGAGATAAAAGTGGATTTAACTTGATAAAATTAAGTAAGATAAAAAAAATAATAAACAAACAAAAAAAAAAAACACAATGTAACAAAGCCCACCACACACCAGATGTACCAGGTCGAATTAATACATTCTAAACCTTTTAGACATTAATTAATTTCAAGTAATTAATTTCCAATTTTAATTTTGGAGCGTCTCCATTAGTCCTTTTCTCACGAAACTGTGCAACAATGTAAACAACTAACCTATTCACATTATGTGGAAAAAGGTAGAAACGGAGACATAAAGATTTTTTTGTGATGAATTGGATTATGAAACTGTGTAACCAAAGAGGAAACACACGTAGCTAATCGCTAATTTCTTCCCCTAATCAGAAATCAGATATAAAATCTGACGTTCACCACAACATCTCCATCATCAAGCCCCTCCCTGCGCTGGCTGAGTCAAAGTCAAAAGGCAGAGCACACACAAAGCGAATTTCATATGCTGTGCAGGGGTAATAGAAACGACATGCTTTTCAAACTTAACTGACAGCTATGAGCTTGGAGCAGGGTGCTTATTTAGCCAGAGCCCGAGCCCCTGCCGCTGCCCCCCGGCACTTCTCCGCTTTGTTTTGGGATTGTAATTGAGCTGGCTCTGGAAGGCTGCCTGGTTTGCATACTGGAGTGAGGAGGGGTACATGTGTGTGTATGTGTGTGTGTATGTGCGTAGATGTGTGTGGGGGTGGAGGGAGGGAAGGGGGGTGTGCTGAGAGATGAAGGAGGGAGAGTTCACAAGCAGGGCAAGAGAGCAAAGGGAGTGTGTGGACAGTTGCAGTTCTCCTGGCTCGCTCCTGTCTGTTTCTCATTTACTTGTTTATTTCCTGTTTGTGATCCGGCCGTGGACGCAGGAGATGTAATGGGGCTGTTGCACTTGAGAAGACGTGGCAGTATCAAACATTTTCCCCGCAGGCATTTTGGAGCGTCCTGTTTGTGGCCACGTTTGCATGAAAACCACAAAATAGGAGAAAGTCTTGAGGCCGGCATTTAGAAGAGAGTAAAACAAGGTTTAATGGGGACTGATTAGAGGTAAGGGGAAAGGGAAAAATATTGTATCATGATAAAAGAAATCAGGTTAGATTATATATATATATATATATATATATATATATATATATATATATTGGGCGATTTTGACATGGAGAAAAAAATGCTTCAGCAGTGGCAGATTATTGACTATATAATCCAAAATAGTAGTGATTTTAATTCAGTTTTTGCTGCACAAATTACGCTTTTTGGAATGTTTAAAAAAGCATATTGTCAATATGATAAGAAAAATGATCATAATGAGATACAATACCATGAAGGACTAACACACCAGTTTGTGTGGACACTGAAGTATGAAAGTGCTTGATCTGCCAAGGGGACGAGTGAAAGAGTGAGTGAGTGAGTGAGTGAACGAGTAAGTAAGGAAGTGAGCATGTTCAGGAACAGTTACAGAATGGGACGAGACCTTGCTGTACCTGCCAGTGTGTTTTTGAAAGAGTGTAATAGCAGGGTCAGACAGTGTCCGCTGTGACCCATGAATCCTGCGCGTTTTCGGTGTGAACTTTGGCTGAACTCCTCGCCGCACTGTGGCAGGCACGCTCCGAATGCCTCCCCCCCCCCAAAAAACCCTCCCCTAGTTCCCCACTGCACAGTTCACCAGCAGGTCCTTCACACACACACACACACACACCTCCTCTCTCCTCCCCCACCCGCTGCACAGGGTTGGAGGGCAGGAAACTCTCTCATTCCTCCTGCAGTTGGAGCAGAAAAGCTACAAACACTCAGCGCGGCGAGTCCGACTCCCACCGCCGCCTGGCCGCCTCACATATACATAGGCAAATGCAGAACAAATGGCTTTACATACCAGACACCCTGTGTAATATGAGCTGCTATTGGGCCCCCTCATAAAAGATCAGGTAGGGCGGTGTCGGAGCCAGAGGTGGGGGGTCACACCCAGAGGGAAGGCTCTTAAAGCAGTGAGCGGGAGCGATTAAAAGCTTTTGTGTAGTGGTGTGGATCATTAGGAGGCATTCATTAGAGTGAAAACCCCACCAGCCACAAGCTAAACCAATTAAAAGCCAGGTGGGATTTATAGGTACATCTGGTGTTTAAGTGTTTATGGAGAGTTCACAGAGCCTAAGGCAGAGTCCACAACCCTGTAAACATCATGAAACCACAAAAGCTGGGGTGGGAAAGCCGGGGTGTAGGTGTGTGCGTGGGTAATGACTTGCACAGCGACTGGAATTGTGTAATGAATCGGAGAGAACTGTACCGTACCTGTGGTTGCTCAGGCTGGCCATGTCTCGCACAGTCTGAGCTGTTTCAGAGGCAAAATCCAGAGCTCCCGCTACCGGCTTGGTCACGGTGCCGACAAGTCCTTTCCCTAATCCTGAGAAGAAGCCGCTAACACCTCCCTCAGTCTTCACACCCTCCACTGTGGATGTGATGACACTCGTCAGGCCGCCGATAATACCTGGATGATGGAAAGATCACGTGAGAAAACAGGAAACCTTTGGTACCTGCTTCATATCCTTTACATTAGAAACATGCAAATGCAAACAGTGCTGCTACTGTACCGTGAGCAAGTCCATGAATGCCTGCCACCAGGTGTTCTCCGCTGGTGGCTCCGTGATAACGAATGTACTCTCGCTCGCTCTGGTGCCGGTTGTCCATGGTCTTTCCAAGGCCGTCAGAAAGGGTACCAGCAAACTGCAGAAACAAACAGGTAAACATAAAGAGCATGATGCACCATATACACAAGTGCAAGGCAATTTAATATTGTAGAAAATTCCTACTTAAAGGTGAACTTGCGTCTATTGAATAGCCCACCTCCGTTCTCCTGCAGCTTTCTGAGATCCAGTATTTTGTGCACTTTGCCCAAACAGGCTTTAAAATGAGTGAGACAGGGCATATTTTATTTTAATTTTTTGCACTGTTATTCAGGCTCAGTGTAGCTCCACACCTCATTGGTAGAATCTGGAGAGCCCCGACACAAGTTTATTAAAAGCCACTGTTTACATCCCATAGCTTAGGTAAATCTCTGGGCACCGCCATCTTAAATTTAAGTTATAGTTATATTTATATAATTTGTTGTTGGTTCTTTGCATTCAAATCTCGACAGTAACCAGATATTTTTTTTTTATCAACAGATGGAATTCATGCATTTCCAAGGAAGTCATTTTGCAATCTGCTCAAATACCCAACCTATTTGTTTGTGCTTGATGGTTGACTTAGATCTAAGATGGTAGTAAAAGCGATTTATCTGCAGGGGCCAAATATGCAATATTACATTACATTACATTACATTTGGAAGACGCTTTTGTCCAAAGCGACTTACAATAGTCAAGTACAAAAAGTAATAGAAGATAAAGGTAAAAAATATCTTTAGAGAGGGCCTAAAGGAGGTGAAAGGGAAATAATGGGATAGAGAAGTAAAGGAGGCGAAGAAGGAAATGAGGATAGAAGTAGTTAGTTTGTTAGAGGTGTTAGGAGAGTATGCCCTGGATGCCCTTAGTATGCCCTTAGCAATATGCCATGGCTCACTCTTTCTAAAGCCTGTTTGGGCAAAGTGCACAAAATACTGGATCTCTGAAAGCTGAGGGAGAACAGAGGAGGGCTATTCAAGAAAGGTAAGTACTTTTTTTTTTATCATGTTTCTATACACCCAAGTCCATTTCACACTAGAGTTCTCTTAAAATCAAGCCACTGCTGATGTTATCCAACAGGAATTTGTTAAACTAGCTAAGTAAAGTCTAGTGTTTGTTTAAAGAGGTCTGAAGATTGAAGTTGGCAGCCCTGTATTGTTTTAACAAACACAGAATGAATGCCAGTCAATGTCAGTGTTTGGGTTGCTAAAACCTGAAATAATCAAGTAAACGATGCTTTATTAACAAGGAAAATGCATAAACCATCCAAGAACAAAAACCTTTGAGCTCTACGGCATCTGGGATGGAGCACCAGTTGGTCTGAAGTACATGCTCAGGTCAAGGAGGTGAAAAAAAGGCCAGTTATAGCTGTGTTGGTGCAAGAGAGAAGCACATAGCGCATACATAAAAGCAAAAAGTCTCATGAATTCCGATTTGAACGTTTACATTCATGTTGCATGTTGTGGATCAGACACTTATCCAATTTAGAACCACATATGGAAGTGGCTCAGATTAAAAAAAAAAAAAAAAAAATCGGATTTGGCACGTTTACACAGCCATGCAAAAATCACATCTGAGCCGCATTGAGCAAAAATCAGATGAGTCACTTTAGCCTGGAAATGTGAACATAGTGTGCTTTAAATGTTATGAGAAGGAAAGGTAACATTGCAAAGTCAAAAATGCACTACCACTGCAACTTTTTTAGAATGTGTAAATGTAAATATAAGTAATAAAATATAAGAAACTGCATTTTTCACTTACATCTTCCAAAATTTTCAAACTGTTCTTCTGTTTTAGAGTTGCATCTACTAAAATTGCACATCTCACAAGTTCTCTCAATGCTTGTCCTGACACGTTCAAGCCACCCATAAGGTGAAATGATTAACAATTCATGTCTCAATAAATCTTCATCCCATTCAAGAATTTGTCTCTTAAAATAACAAGCTGTTGCAATGCCAACATTGGCCCTTTCAGCCTGTTAAAAGCCTCCTGCAGGGTCCCTAAGGAGTGGACTGTCTGCTTTGGACAACATCAATGACTTATTGTGGCTCTCAGTGTGAAGTGATTGATAACTCATTTGTCTTAGTCAAAGGTCTTTCCATACACATGACCCAAAAAAGCTGTTTCATGCAGTCAGTCACACATTCAAGAGGCTTTTCTGTAGACGAGAACGCGCATAGAAGTTCAATTCTGAAGAGAATTCTTCAGAAGGAAATTAAATCTGGATCGGTCATTCTTTGTAAGGCGTCCATGAGATAAATTACACAGCCATCTATCTGCGCAGAGCAATGACATTAAATAACCCATGACTACGAAAACATTATTTACAAGACTTCACGCTCTGAAGCAGCGGTGCATTTCTCATCGCTGTATCCGCTCCACTGTTGAGTTATGGGGACGCTGATTTTTCACAGCGCCTCATCCAGCTGTCAAATATATCAGGCAGTAATTTGTCTAGCGGGGTGGCTTTCTACCCTCTCGGCACAGTTGATCTGACTTTGCCCAGAGCCCCCCCCCCCCACCAATCCCCAGCAGGTGCCTCCTGGAATTGGGTTTGTGTTACAGGCCGAGCGAGCGCCCTACTGGAGCCTGAGCACTGGGTAAACACAGGCGCATTCTGCAGAGCTCCGGCAGGAGCCAGGCATGAACTTGGGATGACCTCTCCAAGCAAAGTCCCTGGTGAGTTCATCTGAAGGCCAGCTCCAATTCTCTCCACCTCCTCCTCCTCCTCCACCGTGTCTTTTTTTTTTCTTTTTTTTTAACTGTGCTGTGAAACTAAACCAATACACTTACCAGATCGGAGACTGGAGGGGATGGGAGAGGAAGAGGAGAATGCTTTCAAGTTTATGGCCCCCCCATCTCCCTGGTCAAACCATCAGTTCCTCCAGTCTGAGAGCAGGGCCCCTCACTGCATGTGTGTGTACGTATGCGTGTGTGTGTGTGGTGTGTGTGTGTGTGGCTGGGTTCAGGGGGAATACAGCCATAGTGTGACTGTCATAAACTAGTTCAGGGTGCAGCAATCAAAGAGGAAGGACTCTATATGAGGTAAAGATGGTGAAGCTGCTCCGGAGACAACAAAGCTCCAGTTCAGCCACGATTAAGCATGCCTTAAAGCAAGCAGGGGAAACATGATATGTGCACAGATTAACACAAGCTCACCATACAGCAGCTGTAGAGATGCAGTAACACAGGAAAGCTCAGGAAGTTCAGAGATTTGAGGATTATTACTGAGTATTACTGGGTAAGTTCTTACTGCCCTGCTTCTCTGGAGTGGTGTGCATTGGGAGATCTAGGTTGGGTCAATGGTCCATGGATTCATGCTGCTGACATCAAATTCTGACCCTAACATTTATGTTTCTTAGCAGAAATAATGTAATAATTATTAGACCAGGCTATGTTAATCTTTATGAACCTGGGCCCACTGTAGCCTCAGTTTTCTGTTCTTGGCTAACCAAAGTGGAATCCATCCAAGTAAAAGCTTTATGACCATTCTGAAGTGCTTTTCTCGTATATGAGTAAATGACATATTTCTGTCAGATTAAACCCTCTGGCAACTAAACACTGACCTCATTTACAAGATTATTTCTGTCTTCAGAACTGACTTTCACTAGATTTACTTTTACATCTAACCTACGCCATGTAGGTTAGATGTAAGCCCAACAGGCACCTGCCCAGAAATGTAACAACGCCAACAGAAGCAGCTGTGATTGGCCGCCAACCCTTGTATTCCCACCCACACCTTCCCGCCTTCGTCCAAGAAAATCAGCATTTCTAGAAATATTCAAACTAGCTGACGACGAAAACATGCTCAAAATCACTGAAATCGCATATTTTCCCTATTCTGTTGTTAATACTATTAAATAAAACTGCTTTCCCATATCAGTTTTTAAGCTTATTTGTTTGCCATTTACCTAACACTCTAATCCAAAATGGCTTAAAAGTTTACTAGTATTACAGAGATGGGCCAATACAGTGTTAGGAAAAGTGATGCACCAATTCTTCTATTTTTTTTATTTATTTTTTGTGCAACAAAAAAATATTTACAAAATTTAACAGTTTGGTTAAAGGCCATAAACATTTTTTTTTTGCAGTCAGTCTCAGCTGGGCTGGAGAGATTTAGATGTGATGCTCGCTAACAGTTTCTTTAAGATGGATTACTTGCAGAGTTGATGACAGACCTAAATCACTGTGTGAGCTCAGTCCTCACACAGCCCTGTGGCTATACAGAGCTCTCCTGTCTGTTTTCAACTCAAAGGCATTTTTTCTATGTGTTGGGTCTTGGAAGCAATCCTAGAAGAACCACTGCAATGTGTCCTGAAATAAATTAGTCATTGTTCGGTGTAAACTATTCAAACTTTCTATTTTTGGCAACCAAAAACATGCAGCCAAAAACGATTCTTCAGCCAAACATTTTTGGTTCAAAACATACAGGAATCAAACACACAGTCTCCCACATAGTAATGTAATAGATTTTTTGCATGAATGTATCAAATATATTTGTGTTTCTTAAAGTTTTTGCTTGGCTGTGAAACACAAAATACAAAGCCGCAACTGCCAGAATGTTTGTAAGTAAATTCTGGGTGGTCATCAGCTTAGTTTACAAAGATCATCAGTAGAACAGTAGAACAAGGCTATTCCCTGGTAGGGTATAAAGACTTTGAAGCTTTGGGATGCAAAGCCAAACCAAAAGCTTTTAAAGACCTAGAACATTCTTCATGTTAAAAACGTTACAGAATTTTTATGATGTTGGTGGATGGTCTTGGCAAAGCTTTTTATTTGACCTGCTAGACAGATATTCCTGGAAACTCTTGGTGTGTGTATGGGGTATAATATTTGTTTGTTAGAAATTCTTCCAGCAGCAGAGGAAAAATCTGTACTTGTAACCAGTGTCAAAAGTCAAAAGCTTTTCCTTTTTCTTTCTTTAAGACAACTGCCAAAATCAAAAAACCTCTCGAAACTAACAAAAACATATTCGTTTTATCCCAATACATTTTAATTTCAGATTATTAAAAGGCTAAATTAGCTCAAAACATTACTGATCAGCTATATATGATTACGGTCTGCAGTAAAAGGCAGCAGTGAGTGCAGATGAGCTACAGCAGGAATCTGCATTGGAAGCGGGAGCAGGATTTGGTGATGGAGCCTGCTGTCTCAGCGTGCTCTCATAGCCAGAGCAGTAAATGAGGAGGAGCGGACGGAGGGGGAAAAACACACAAAGGGGCTGTATGACAGGGAGCTGGCCGCCACTGAAAGGCCGGGGCTCTGTGGCCCCGTCAGCCAGGCATGCTGGGAGCTGGCTGCAGGGCTAGAAGTGAAGGCTGGGGCAGCACTCAGGTCTGACCACACACAGTCCGCACAGCTACTGTACGGGCCATCTGCTGCCGCACTCGCCAGCACCGGGCGCAAATGAAGCCTGTCAGGGCAATGAGCAAATGAGGCCTGTCAGAGCCCAGCTAATAAGAGTCCAGCTGCTGGAGTCCAAGTACTGCGTCTGAGCTCAGTAATGTTAATATTATCATTTTAGTTATGAAAAAGGCAAGTAGGTTTGTGTTAGGGCTGGCCCGAATAGCGTTTTTTGAGCTCCGGATATTCGGCACTGATTCGAAGCGAATATTCGAATATTCGTTTTTAAAAAAATAAATAAATAAAATAAATAAATAAAGCAAATCACGGCCCCTTTAATCCACTGAAAAATGTTCAATTTGCTCTGACCGACGAGACATATTCACCCCGGATTTTTGGTGTTTTTATCCCCCATATTTTTTCTGTGTTTTTAGCCCAGATTTCTTTGTGTTTTCATCCCGGAATTTTCTTCTGCCCCACACGCGGCTTATCCGCTGCGTAAGCAGGCTAGGAGGCTGCTGCTGCACGGTTTCTCCGCTGCGCAAGCCAGCCCAGTAAATTGCTGTTTGTGTTTTCACACTTAGGCTATTTGCTTAAAAAAAAAAAAAAAAAAAAACGTTTGTTCAGGAAGTATTTTATATTCTTAAACATTGTTAATTATATTAGAGGACAGTCATTGTAAACTGTACTTGGTCTATTTCGGTTAAAGGATTGTGCAGGGCATATTACTGATTTTGTATTTTTGCACTTGGGCTATAAGCTCAATATTAAATATTTCGTTTGTTTAGAAATTATTTTATATTTTTAAACCATGTTAAATTATATTAGAGTAGAGGAAAGTCATTGTTAATGACGTTATTGTACTTGGTCTATTTCGGTTTAAGCATTGTACAGGGCATAGCCGTATTACTGATTTTGTATTTTTGCACTTGGGCTATAAGCTCAATATTAAATATTTCGTTTGCTTAGAAATTATTTTATATTTTTAAACCATTTTAAATTATATTAGATAAGAGGAAATTCGTTCAGACATCATTTTTGTAGGCCAGGCTTTTGTAACCGATTTAGCCCCTACTGTTGCCACATTACCCCTTACGTTTTATTATATAAATCAGTTTCGAAGAGCCTGCATTTTTTTTTTATCATGTATAATAGAGGTCTGCGCGAGACTGATTTTTAAACCCACTCTTCCACGCTCCCGCGTTTCTGTCTCGTTACCGCTCCGCAAAAAAATTGCTTCTTTTAATCCCGCGCCCGCCCGCCACATACACATTTCTGCCGCTCCCGCCCCACGTTCCTAATATAAATTAAATAAACTACATTTAATGCTTCAAATTTACTTATATATTTATTAAAACAGCAGCGCTGAATAGTGTGGTCCCGTTCCTTACCCCAGTCCAAACACCATCGGTGTGTGCGTGTGTGTGTCGGTCCATCCTGCTCGTTGAGAGTTTTCTTTAGGTTTTTTTTTTTTTTTTACAATTATTACAGTTTTCTTGCTCCCGCATCGTCTGGATTAAACTCCCGCTCCAGCCAATAACAGTTCAGTTCTGTCCCGCGCGCAAGATATTCTGACGGGACCCACAAGAACAGAAGTGGTTAGAGTGAGGTGGAACTCTGGAAAGGAGAAAAAAAACGAATATCCGAATACCAAAATTAAAAACCGAATACCTACTCAACGAACGAATATCCGAATACCCGAATATTCGGGTCCAGCCCTAGTTTGTGTACAGTTGCGGAAATGCAGCAGCCACGAAAAAAACATGCCTGCGTGATAAATTCATGCAGGAAATAGTTGCAAAAGTAGTAGCTGCATCCAAGAGGAAGAGTCTATTTGCAATTCTATTCAGAAGGAAGGTAAACGTTGATAGAGACAACAAATTATAATATTTATACCAGCATGGAAAATTCTTGATAGAATTTAATGAGCAACACAAAATACAGAAGTAGTGTGTAACAGTTGTATCACGTGTCGCTCTATAACAAACTGCCACGACTACCTATAGTGTTTCATTTGTGATGGTTAATTCAAGTACTTTTTTGTGACGGGGGGAACAAAAAAAAAAAAACACACTTTTAAGTACCACACTCATATTCAATCCCAGCTGTGAAATACCCTGTGAATATTCTTCATTAAAAAGTGACACTAGGTACCACTAAAAACTAAAAGAAAACCTCTGGAATATAATCAAGAGGAAGATGGATGATCACAAGCCATCAAACCAAGCTGAGCTGCTTAAATCTTTGCACCAGGAGTGGCATGAAGTTATTCAAAAGCGGTGTGTAAGACTGGTGGAGGAGAACATGCCAAGATGCATGAAAACTGTGATTAAAAACCAGGGTTACTCCATCAAATATTGATTTCTGAACTCTTAAAACGTGAACTATGAACATGAACTTGTTCTGTATCTTTTTTGTTATTTCAGCCATTTTTCATTTTCTGCTAATAAATGCTCTAAATTTGGAATCTGGGAGAAATGTTGTCTGTAGTTTATAGAATAAACCTACAATGTTCATTTTATTCAAATATATACCCATAAAGAGCAAAATCAGAGAAACTGATTCAAAAACTGAAGTGGTCTCTTCATTTTTTCCAGAGCTGTATTTTAAAAGGTTCAAATGCTCACTTTAGACTATTGCAGGTCGTTTTGATATTAATTTAATGTGATGCTCCAGACCAAGTTATCTAATGATAGAACTGAATACAAAATCAAGGTTATTACCATCCTTAATGCATATTAGAAAAGGAATCAGGTCAGGATGCTCAGCTGGGGAACAAAGCATGCGCCTGGGCATTTTGTGCTGTTCCTGGGTTTTTCGTGGAAACAATCAAATGACTGAATAGATTCTTCTATTCATGCATATCATTTCAGTGTTCACAGAAATCTAAGAGTACTGAGAACACTGTCCACTTCATCACTTCATGTCCTGATTCAAAGGCCTTTTACAGGCTTTTTAAGCACTTTTATATAATAATATGAAGCTACATGTATGGTTTATAGATTTTTTGGTTTACAGAAGGGTTAACCACCTATTTTTTTATTTCTCTTTGCTATTTGGGCTAATTAACACCTGATTAGTGTAAAAACAAAGAATTATTATATGTAGTTTCTGGGAGAAATGATGTCCACATATGAGGACTTCGACGAGTTTTATATTTCGATAGAACACAATAAAGTAGCAATTAGTAATGATGAGCAAAACAGCATTTTTTGCCTGAGTGCAAAACAAAAGTAGAAACAACAATTGAGCCCCTTTGAGCAAAATGCCTAATTTGAAATGCTGATTCTTCAGGAACACATAAAGTAAAAAAAACAATTAATAAACATTTAAATGTATTTACTGTTCATTTAAATTTAAATCGAAACTATAACGTGTTAATTGTTTTTTTGCCACCACTAGGTGACTGTATAATGGCCTCATAACAGGACACCAGGCCCTTGTAGAGCAATATTTTGTGTTGTGGTCTAAACAACCCAAAATGTGATGTCCACACGTGTATAGTCATTGCTGACACAGGAATCATCAGGATAACCTGTTGCACCCATATTGCTGTATGACAGTGTACATACAAAGGGGAGTCAGATTTTGGCACAACACCATTTCTTTCACTTTTTCTCTATTGTATAATGGATACCAATAGCCTGTCTCAATTTCCTTTAATTGGTCCAAAAGTCCAAACAATAAATTAAATATGTTCACTTTCAAACAAATAAAACCATGGTTTGATTGATCTGAACCGTAGCCATCTCTTTTGGTCACACCAAATTTTGAATCTTTGGTTCAGACAGTGGTTCACAGCACCCTTCACACCTTCAGACCAAACAAAAAAAAATCTTCGGAAATTACCTTTGCTGCCGAGTTTGAGACGCCATGCGTTACGTTACGGATGAGACCTCCCACATTGCCGTACTTGATGAGCTCTGATACACCCTCTGTAACATCATTCAGCAGGCCAATAGGGTTGCCCAGGAAGTCCACTGAGCCCAAGATCTGAGCAGCCTGACTGAGCAGCTCCTGAAAACAACAGAACACATCAGAACCGGCATATAGGCTGCTTGTGTAGAGAAGTTCTTCTCAAACTTTGGGTTATTCAGCTTTAGAAAAGCATCTAATCCTGCACAGAGAATCTGAAGGAAAATGATGAACTTAAAGTTTCTACTCATGTCTGTGAAACAGTGAAACAGAAGGTATCAAAGCACTCGCACCTCTCTGAAGTGCTTGAGAATATCATTGATGATGATCTCCTGGGTCTCGTAGGGGTGAACTCGAGTGAAGGGATACATGTTAATGACGGCATCCTCAAATTTGATAAGAGGTGTTCCCAAAGTTCCCTTTAGAGCCTGTATGGAACACAGAGGAAATAGGAATTAAACTACAAAAACTTTCACCACAAAAAAGATTAGCAGAAGCTCAGCAGAACACAAATTGTGCCTGTTCTAAGGAGATTGATCCACATCAGACGTCAAAAAAAAAAAAAAAAAAAACTATTGCACATAAAAATGAAACTTAATTTTTATCATCTTACACTACCATTTTATGAATTTCAAAACACTGCTTTAAAACTGCATTCATTGGGCCTTTAAAATTTCCGCAATGCAGAAAATACAGGTGTAATCACGGAATTGAAGAATAAAAGTGGAATTCAGATATGAACACAAAATACACAGAATTAGAAAATGTAAAAAAAAAAAAAAAAAAAAAAAAAAAAAAAAAACAGTGACTGGCAGACTGGCAATGTAGCCTGGCGCTAGTGTTCATATCACATCATATCAAACAGCACAACTTACCTTTTCTGAAAACAAACAAATAAAATGGAATTTGGCAAAAAATGCATTCATTCATGGCCCTGCATTATATTACTAGTAGGAATGTACAGTAGAATATGTATTCGACTGAAGGTCAAAAAATCCTTTTGGGTAAATAAGTGAATAGTCCCAATAATTTATGCCAAATAATGATACTACGGATGATGAGATTACATTACAATTAGTTGGGATGTTAAAAAAAGTTCTAATAGTTTTTCTTTGAAAAGCAAGCCAACAATGTATTTAGGCTATAATGTTTACGCAATAATGATAAAAAAAAGTGAAAAACTCTGAAAACCTTCAAAAAGAAAAAAAAACGTGCTCAATAAGCAGCCTTTTTGGTGCATCTCTAATGACCAGTAAAGCTCTGGAAAAAAAAATGAGAGACCACTTCAGTTGCTGAATCAGTATCTTTGATTTTGCTATTTATAGGTTTATGTTTGAGTAAAATGAACATTGTTGTTTTATTCTATAAACTACGGACAACATTTCTCCCAAATTCTAAATAAAAATATTGTCATTTAAAGCATTTATTTGCAGAAAATGAGAAATGGCTGAAATAACAAAAAACATGCAGAGCTTTCAGACCTCAAATAATGCAAAGAAAACAAGCTCATATTAATAAAGTTTTAAGATATTTGGTTGAATAACCCTGAATTTTAATTACAGTTTTCATGCATCTTGGCATGTTCTCCTCCACCAGTCTTACACACTGCTTTTGGGTAACTTTATAACACTCCTGGTGCAAAAGCAGGCAGTTTAGCTTGGTTTGATGGCTTAAGATCATCCATCTTGAGGTTTTGAGTTTAGTAAAATTAAAGAAACTCAATTTTTAAGTGGTCTCTTATTTTTTTCCCAGAGCTGTATATATTACATATATTACATATTCTCGACACCAAGACGCACTAGCTGTAGTGTGACTGAAATGAGTAAAACTGATGAGAAATTATCAGTGGTTGGTTAAGAGAAATGCTATTGTTTTCCACGATGTGAGAAGAACAAATACCATAATACTTAAATTACCAAAATGTTCTTAAATCAGTACAGAAGCACAGGACACACAGTGATGTGTCTACATTACCATGAGGTCTGGAGGCAGCTTGTGAGATGTGAAGACACTCAGTTTGACCTGGGGAAGGCTGATTTTAAGGTTCTCAAAGTAGTATCGTTTTGGAGGCCCTGCATCCTCACTGGCCTTCTCATACAGGTTCTCATCCAACTTCTCGACCTCTGAAACACAGCAACATTTCACAGTCACACACCACTTTAAAGGGAAAAGCGTTCTCGTCTTTACATATGACAATATGTACTGCTTTATATACAACCTTCTGTTTGTCCATAGCCGAAGAATGCCAGTATCTTGAGCAGGAGTTTCTCTTCAATGATGACTGTAAAGCGCCGGGCAGTGACCATCAGGTGCTGGTGAATAAAACAATTATTTGATTTAAAACATTAAATAATGAAATAAAAGGATATTTAGTTTTTACAGCAGCAGTATTTGGTCTGGTTAAAACAAAATCAGACTGGTTCTTTTGAACTCTCGGTGAAGTTCGTTTGAGCAGGTGTAAAAACAGAAAACTGTAATTGTACTCGGGTGCAGAATAAAACAAGTGTTCCAAGATAAGTGAGAATAGGTGGTCTCAGGTTTGATTGTGGTGAGAACATGATCTGGTCTTAACCCAACCCAACCGTACTTTTTTTTACTCTTTTTTATTTGAACTAAACAGCTGGTCAAATGCAGCAATAATCTGATATATATTAGCCAGATAACGTATTTTTTGCACTATAAGACCCACTTAAAATCCTTTCATTTTCCCAAAAACCACCAGTGCGCCTTTTAGTCCAGTGTGTCTTATGTATGAATTTTACCAGTCAGGTTATAAGTAGCAGTTTCAGTTTAGTGTCTCCTGCACCGGGGCTGGAGTAGCATTAGCATTAGCCGCTAACCACTATTTCCCGTTCAGAGGTGAGTATTAATCTGCCTGTAGCCTGCTGCTAACACCGGCTAGCACTCGTTTGACTTTAAAAGAAAGTATTTTTTTTATAACAGTTTTGTTTAGTTAGCTTAGCTTTACTTAACTTAGTTAGCTTCCACCTCCACCAACACCCAGCGACGGGACCTACTGAATTAGAAGTTCCTTATAGAGGCTCTTAAAGTGTGCCTTATAATCCAGTACACCTTAAGTATGAAAATAGACCAGAAAAAAGACATTTATTGACAGTGTGGTGCACCTTATCGTTTATTCGTAGCTGTGGTAATTATCATTATCAGGCTAATATATCAGTTTAACCTCGCCTTTTTAGCAGTTTAGCTCAAATAAATGCACTATATTTAATAACTGGGTCGGATCGAGATCGGATTACGTTCTCACCACCGCTCCAGAGTTCGTTCGGGACCGGACCGCACTTCCTCCAAGTGGTCTCGGTCCGGCTGTTTTGATCCGCACCAGAGTGCGATTACTGTTTTCACACCTGCTCAATCAAACCGCACTAAAGGTCCAAACAAACCAGAGTCCGTTTTAACTGGACCAAATAATGCTATATTTACCTTCTTGCACTAGACAGCTCAGACTAATCATAAAAGACATAGTGCTCACGTGGTGTGTTGGGGTAAAATTTGGTGTGTGAGGTTTAAGCATGTGTGAAAACAAACCAAACCAACGGGAATAACATTCCAAGAAAACGAACTCAACCCACTGATCCAGACCAGAGAAATGAACTACAGTTCTAAAAACGCCCTTAAATAAAACGAAAGAAGATATCAAGTCTTACTTTGAAGAGCTCTGTGAGCATGAGACTGCTGGGCACTTTGACAGCATTGATTTGCAAAGCAGGTCCGGAGTCTGCCACAGTGCTCTCACTAGAGCCTGGAGTCACACACAGCATAACAGGCTGAGTGGTGCCAAGGAGTTGGTTATCCACCTGAAGAAGAGATAAAGTGGAGAGAGACAACGCTTATTACTTTTCACCTCCAGGGACAAAACAAATTGGGAAAAAATACAACAAAATTGCCTATTTTTGCTGCAATCACCTGAATGTTCTGCACGCTGAGCTCCAGCATCTTGCTAGCAGCAGTGCGAGTAAAGTGCACATTGATGCCTGTCAGTGTGGCAAAAACCAGCTCCTCAGGCACTTTGTTCACCAGGGAAAGACCCACGCCATCCTCAAGGTTCACCAACAACTATATGCACCAAACAGAGAGAGAGAGAGAGAGAGAGAGAGAGAGAAAGAGAGAGCGTTATAGTGATGTGGAATGTGACATGTACGTTCATTCATTCATTTACTTATTTATTTTGACCTGTAAAAAAAAAAAGTTATAGGTTCGTGAGTTGGTAATTCACCGTTTTACCATTACTGCTTTTTTATATAAACCATTTAATCTACTGTATCAAGGTATAATGATCAAGAATTTAAGCAAATTAACCTCAAGTTCCTCTTCAACAGTCTTCTTCTGATCCTCCTTACTAGGTTCCTCCTCTGTGCTGGGAGAAGTTCTGTTTATGCGGCGCTGATTAAAGTCACTAATCTGAAAGGGGAGGAAAAATGATCCAGTCAGTATAATATGCATTTTAATGCAGTGTAATGCACAAATTGTACACATTCACCATTACCAGTATTTTCATTTTCAGGTAGTAGAGAGAGCACTGGTCTAATAATCTGACCTTAACAACAATTAACAACACCCAGGAGCTATTTTAACAATTTTGTTCCACTTCATGTACCACATGTGATGCGAATGAATAAAATAAAATCTCCTTGAATCCTTGAATCTAGTTCATATGGGTGTTTTAATACAGAAAACACACTAAAATGTGAAGGCAGTAGGCCTCTGGGACCAGAGTTGGAAAGCATCAGTGACCAACAGTACTGGAGGGCTGGAGTCCAAAATAGTTTGATAATTTTAAAATTTTAAACTAGGAAACCTACCAAACTGTGCTAACCCTGAAGCTAAAGAGTTCTGATTCTGAAGTAGCAGTAATACGTCACTTAGCTTTATAGCTAAATCATTATCTGAAGAGCAGTATCCTTAGATTAGGTTATATAAGCGAAAAGAAATCTTTTATATACAGCTATACATACTGGTTTCTATAATTTAACCAAATTGAAAACCTCTGGAAAATAATACGATTACTGTGATTATAAAACCAGGGTTATTCCACCAAATATTGATTTCTAAATTCTTTAAATATGAACTTGTTTTCTTTGCATTATTTAAGGTCTGAAAGCTTTGCATCTTTTTTGTTATTTCAGCCATTTCTCATTTTCTGCAAACAAATGCTCCAAATTACAATATTTTTATTTGGAATTTGGGAGAAATGTGGTCCATAGTTTACAGAATAAAATGACAATTTTACTTAAACATATAGTTATAAATAGCAAAATCAGAAAAACTGAATCAGAAACTGAAGTGGTCTCTTAAATAATCTTAATTTCCAGAGCTGTACATTTTAAATTATATGTATTTTTGCTTTATTTATTTAGTTTTGTCATGTACCTTTTTGTAACACTCAAACAAATAATAATATGCTAAACCTGTAAAAGTATGCTCAAGGAGAGCTAACTTATCTGTTAAAACATTGTGAAACACATAAAAACACTGCAAAATAACACATATGAAAAATGAATAATATCTTAACCCAGAGCAGAGCGGTACAAAAAAATTACTGAGGCACGCACTCAGTGTTAAGCTCTGCAAAAATACACCTACATTCACATTCAATTCTCGAGTAACTCTTTAAAGATTGCAAAAAAAAAAACTAGGTATGAAGTAAAAAAACTAAGCATTTTTATCTGATAGACGAACAACTGTATCCTGGGGTGTTATCTGGATTGTTAATCCCTCCATTTTCTGACACACTGACTAATTTTACCTGCAGTACACGAGTAGGTCCATCGGGCAGAACCTGAACAGACAGGACCCCAGAGCCTGGTCTCATCTTCTGGTTAATGAACTGCTGCTCTGGAAGGAGATCAAGCAATCCTTGCGTAGGCCCCAGCACCACCTCTGCACCATCATACAGCCCTGAGACTCCTCCCTTAACCTGTGACAAGAGTTACAACAACCATTTATACATTTAACAATGACACAACGAGAATACAGAAAAAAAAAAGACCCAAACAAGATCAAGCAAACAGAGGCAGACCTGCACCACCAGTCTGGGTAAGCCACAGGTCAGCATGCCAGAGCTGAAGTGCCATGTCTGGGTAGTACTGCGGCGAGAGTCTGGCCTCCTCAGCATCAGAGGCTCATAACTGCATGACAGATAGAAAGAGTGTATGAAAAGTGTGTGCAATAGAGAAAGGAGTGGGTGGATAAAAGAGGATTAGAGAATGATGGAGAGCATGACAGTCTGATTTCTTAACAGCTATATGATTAATACATTTAAACGCCTGAACTGATGCCTACATTCAGCTTTCAACTGATGGCTTGCTGTTAAACAAAAAAACGAACGATCAAGGCCAACGGGAATGAGAATCAAGGCCAATGTTTATTTTTGGAGAGCGTGTTACACAACTTCTCAAATTTGTGAGGATTGTGTGGGTGTGACACAACAGCAAAACCCTAATCTGGAGGCTAAAAGATGAGATATGATACGAGTAATTAGGAAACAATGCCCTCCAACCAGGACAAATTAGAATGCATGAGTTTCACATTTTGGACTCGTCACATGATTCGTTTAAAGTAGGTCTGTAACTTATACAACTTGATGTGCAAGTTATCTGGATTGACTGACACCGTGACCTAGTTCACACCTGGCATTAACGTGCGTCCGGATTGCACAGAAAATTTGGCAACAGAAAATATTTAGCTAAAAAATTAAGTATTTGCATGTAAATATTTACTATCACAGAATAACAGAATCATCAATATCAAACTATAACTCATTTGTAGTTGCAGCGTTTTTAAAGTAGTAAAAGCAGACCAAATCCGCATCTGATACAATATGCATCACAAGACGGCGGACATGATTCATTAGATCACAGTTGGTTCCTTCCCTGCAATGTGATTGGCTGAGAGGCGTTCTATGAGTGCCGTTATCAGCCGATAATGCACTGTAACTGAAGCTCTCCATGTATTACTCCCCCACATACAGGTAACCTACAGTAGCAACAATGCAGCGCTTACAAACCAAACAGCACATCTACAAACAGAAAAGCAATGGAACTATTTTAACTTGTGTAGTGATTACAAACAAACAAATTGTATTTTCAGATCTTCTTTAACTCAAAATCTTTCAATAAACAGCAATAATGGAACTGTGGTATAATTGCAAAAATACACTCAAGGTTCGTGGTATAAATATCAGCACTGTGGCCTTGTGCCTATGATCACAGCACAGCAGTGCCAATATTACACGTTATAGCATAATTACACCTTGAGTGTATTATTGCTTAAATATATTGTATTTTAATGTATTATTATTGCTTAAATATATTGTATTTTAATGTATTATGCAATTCTAATTGCTAGATCTAACAACAGAGTACAACACTGCCATCTAGTGTTTGGGGTTTAAAAACAACACTAAATGAACCACAGTCTTCTACCAATCTTTATGTATATACAGTAATAATTAAGAATCAGTGCTGTGTTTTTAAAATTGACACAGTATTAAATAATTTTTTTACACCCCTAACGTTATTGTCAGGTGTGAACAGAAACATGTAACATGAATGCAGGCCTCCTGTAACATTATGGCTTAGTACTGCATGACCACAAACCTGTTGTCTGTGACAGCCGCCAGTCCGGCGATGTCCAGCACTAGTGAAGAGTCGAGAGGTCGGGGCTGGGCAGGTTTACTCTGAGGAGGAGAGGAACCCTCATGACAAAGCATTCCTTTCCCCGTCATTCTCCACAGCTGAGATCTCTTGCCTGGCTCCTACAGAAGAAACAAAGAAGCAAAAAAGATATTAGAATACAAATCTGCTGAAGAAGCTCAGGTAACAAAGGTATCTGAAGAGACAAAGACGCACCTTTTTCTTCAGGATCACTCTTTGTGTCTTTGGTTCAACATCTAACACCAGTTCAGCACTGCTGGCCACGCGCTTTATTACTCCTGGTCTTTTACTTGCATCCCTGAAGTTACAGCAAATCTTTAGTTATTAATCATTGTAGGGTATTAATAAGAGTTCACAAACAAAAACATAGATTCAACAAACCCTTTATTAGGAACACTAAAGTAGTACTTGGCAGGGGCTCCTTTTGGTATCAGAATAGATCCGCACCCTTTAGAAGCTAAGTGGACTTCACAAGATGCTGGAAACATGCTATGAATTTTCTGTTTAGCCACATTCCAAAGGTGTTTTATTGGATTCAGGTCTGTGACTGAAGGCCACAGATGAACACTAAATATTAATTTTCATGAAAAATGTATATGTTTTATATTAATAACTTTTGTAAATAAATTTAGTTAGGTTCACAATATATAAAGTGAACAATGAGTTACTGAAATAGGTATCTTCTACTTGGAAATCCCAAAAAGGAAAGTTCAAAGAATGCTTCTACAGATCAAGCTCACTTCCACTGGCAAACATCAAGAAACATGTTTTAGGACTTGTCAAACTAGGTGGAAATATACAAAAAATTGACATGCAGGTCTTTTAATGTTGCAGTGCTGTGCAGCGCTGTGCAATATCCCACAGGTCAAAATGCTGTTCTTCAATTATGTCACATTACATGGCCCAGTCCCCATTCAATATTGGCCTCAAGTTTGTGTAGTCTGATCCTGGCCCCACTTGTGCTGTTCTGTCAGGCTGAACAAGTCTGGCCATTCTCAGTTTACCTATCTGGTCAACAAAGATACGGTCTGAACTTCAGATTCTGTTGTGCTAAACATCCCAGCAAATCAAAAATAAATACCGCAATCAAAATCACTGAGATCACATTTTCTCCCCATTCTGATCGTTGATGTGAACATTATCGAAAGCTGCTGATCCATATTTGCATGCTTTTATGCAATGCACCGTTACCCATAAGCTAGAGCTAGAGGTCGGGCCCACAAAATCTAGCCCAACTAGGCCCATAAATTGTCTTTGTGAGCCTGAGACCGATTTAAACAAGACAATTTTTAAGCAAGTAGTGAATTAATTATTATTATTATTATTTTTTTGGGGGGGCTTTTTGAATGAGTGTAATCTGTTCAGAATGATGTTAATAAACATTGCAACACTGAAGAAGCATAGACCTATTATTTAAGAAAAATACTTATTAAGAAGAGATCTCCTCGTATAATATAACTAATATAATTAACAATGTTTAAAAATATAAAATAATTTCTGAACAAATATTTTTAATTTTTTTTAAGCATACAGCCTTAGTGCAAAACACCAAAAAACAACAATAAGGCTACACACTGCAAACTCAATGAACTGGAATAAAACAAGAATAACATAATTTACAACGACTTTCCTCAACATATATATATATTTTTTTAATTATATAGCAGTACACACAGCACTGCAAGTCAAGTGCGTAATGCGGAGAAGTGGAGGAACTGAGCAGTTCCAGAGCTGCATAATTATAACTTATTATAACTTAACTATAACACAGTTTGATTTGTTACTTTGTTATATTCTGTTTATCAAAACATAGCTTTATATAAAATAAAAATAGCAATTAACAAAAGAGAGAATCTAAGCTCTACCATAAGTTGTTGCATAAGTTATTGCAGAAATGGAGGTGCAAGTGTTCCTAACACAACGCTTGATGAGTGAACACAACCTCGATATTCATAACATTGCTATAAAAAAAAGTTTAAAACATATGTTCAGTCACTCACTGAGAGAAAGTGAAAGTGGCAGCGATGTAGATGAAGTTCTCATAGTAGAGCTTGTTGTACTCTCTGAAGAAGTTCATGTCGGCGGTGACCTCAGAGGAGCCGGCTCCTTTTACAGTCAGAGTGAGGTAAGGGGAAAGAGTGGGCTCATCACAGGCATAGTCCAGCACTGCCCCAGCCTTCACTTCCGTATGCAATCTAATGTCTGGAACTCCATGTTGCCAAAACTGAATAGGCACCTAGGGATAAGATCAAAATCACATGTTAAAGCAGATATGAAAACAAAAAAAAACAAATAACGGGAACCAATATGAACACATTAACACAATGATCAAAGAAATAATGGAAGTAATTTATACTAAAGGGTTTCCTCTTACTTCAGAGATGTTGTCTATGCGGAAGGGAGGGGGTAACTGGTCAGCATCACTGAATGAGATTTGATATGTTGCTCCTTTCAGGGTGATCTCGGCACGAAGAAAGAAGCAGTTCCCCAAAGTGTCCCTAGGGAAAATTTCATTTAATGAATGTTTAGTCCACTTTGCTCTTAAGACTTCTTAAAGCAGCAGTGCCTAAGATTTTTTATTTATTTAAGCTGAAAGCAGTAGTATTCCTGAGTTGGAAGGGGAAAAATATTCTGATTTTGTGGTATCAGTGTGTAATATATGTCTAATATATAAATGATATAAACAGAGTGGTCTGTAAGGTTTTTTGTTGGATGTAAAATTTGCTTTATATATTTTGACAGTATTTCACAAACGAACAAAATGAACAAAACAATATACTGTAAGAAACAGAATCTTATACAGCAATTTCTTTACATTGAACTGCATTAAAAGTACCCTTCTACATGATCTGTGCAATTACACACTCTCACCAGAGAGGAGTGTAAATCCAAAAATCTCCAAAACATATGATTTCACAAAATCACTGATTCCAGTAAGGAATATATTTATTTATAGCTGTTCCAATTAAACAGTTAACATAGAGTACCTCATATTGACATGGAAAGATTTTGGTTTGTTGACCTCAAACCCTCCAGACCAGGTGCAGTTGGTTACATCCATGAGTCGGACACACAGCAGTTGGTCATAGTCGTTTCTAGGCCAGTGGAACACCACGCTGGATCCTGGCAGGGTGGAGATGTAGCCATCGGGATTGGCTGTGCCCTAAAGTGTGATATAACCGAACCAAAGGTTTTACTAATTTCAAGAATATACAATTCTGAAAAAAAATTACAATTGAGTTTCTTTTGTTTCACCAAATTAAAAAACTCTGTAATATAATCAAGAGGAAGATGGATGATCACAAGCCATCAAACCAAACTGAACTGCTTGAATTTTCGCACCAGGAGTGGCATAAAATTATTCAAAAGTAGTGTGTAAGACTGGTGGAGGAGAACAGGCCAAGATGCATGAAAACTGTGATTAAAAACCAGGGTTATTCCACCAGATATTGATTTCTGAACTCTTAAAACTTTATGAATATGAACTTGTTTTCTTTGCATTATTTGAGGTCTGAAATACATGCTCTAAATGACAATTTTATTTGGAATTTGGGAAAAATGTTGTCCGTAGTTTATAGAATAAAACAACAATGTTCATTGTACTCAAACAAATATCTATAAATTGCAAAATCAGAAAAACTGGTTCAGAAATTGAAGCAGTCTCTTATTTTTTTCAGAGCTGTACTACAAGAAATAAAAGTTCAATTTAACATGATTAAATTACTAAGACTAATAATAGTTATAATAAAATAAACAATCTAAAATAAAGTAACAAAAAGTATCAAAATATCTAACCTATTACAAAGAAAAAATACCCTTGAAGTTTACAGCAAATGGCAAAAAAAAGAGATAACTTTTATTATCACAATACAGACTTTATACTTATTACATAAGATACAATATGTCACAATCCTAGTAGTCCAGACTACAACAGATAATAAAAGGCATGCTTAAAAAACGAACAAAGTTAGTTCTTACCTTCCCTTTGGCAAACTCTCTTTGGGAGAAGGCCAGTTTATGCGAAGACTGATTGTCAAGAAGATAGCGTGGTGCAAAAGTCACAATGTGGGTGTCCTGGTACCTCCCTTTGCCCTTTCTGACATTAATGCCTTGATATTTAGATGATACAAGAAATGGAAGTTATGTATTATAAATGCACATAAAACAGCACAATAATAATAAAAAAAAACATTACAGAAAAGAGAGATTGTTTTTGCATTTTTTTTTTTTTTTTTTGCACACCTATATTATAGATGAGTCCTGGTCTATTTCCAGGCTGGATTACTTTGACTGCCCGAACTCCACTGCCTCCATCCAAAGAGAAACCCTGACACCACCCTGGAACACCGTCTGGGTGGATCCCTTTCCCAACTCGCATAGTACACCTGATTCACAATGAGAAAAGAGAGAGAGAGTCAATTGATAATTCTATGTCAAAATCTACTACTGAATAACAGGATAATCATGATCTAAAAGAGAAAAGAAAAGTGCATTGTCCTTGTTTCACTTACATGGTAGGCTGCTCTTTATCTGTATAACAGAAGAGAAGTGGGCTTAGACTCCTCGCCAACTCGTGCTCCTCAAACTGCCCAGCAGCATCCATTTTTCCGTTGTCCTGGCGGAAGATCAGAGGCAGTCCTGCAGGGGAAAATGCAACAGAAAAACAATTGCATGCAGGTTACACCAGCTCGCTCTTTTTATCATCACACCTTTGTAGTTCAGCAGTTAAGAGTAATGAGCGGGAGGTGTACCGGTCTTGTTTAGAAGCCAGTAGGGGGCGGAGATAAGGATCTTGAGCGCTCCCTGTGCACGGAGAACGATGCGGATCGTGAGACACAGCAGTCGTCTGTTGGTGTCGTACAGACGCATGCGCACCACGTAGTTCTGTGTGCCAGGAGGAATCAACAGCTCCTTACACACTGTAAAGTTCTCCAGGAGAATACCTGAGAAGAGTTAGAAACGAATACTATTATTATTATTATTATTATTATTACATGCATCTTTAAAAAGATATTCTATACATTCTGAATTACTACTGAAAGACAACACTTTAAATGGACATTTCATGGTACATTTCAGATGCTTTTTAGAATTTGTAGACTTTTAACTTCAACTTTAAGACTTTTAACTTGCACTTGTTTTCCTAACCCAAAAATCTCAACTCAAACACAATACTAACCCTCATCCTAGACCCAACACTAAGGCCAGAACAATACATTGGAAAAATAGCTAATATAATGCAAATAATTATCAACTTTGCGGCTTAGTGGTTAGCAAGTTCACCTCCCAGCACTGGGGTCTTGGATTCAAGTCCCTATCTGGGTGGAGTTCACATGTTCTCCCTGTGTTTGCATGGGAATCCTTAGGGGATTTCGCTTTCCTCCCACCTCCCACAGGCCAAAAACATGGAGATCAGGTAAATTGGACACTCTAAAATTACCCAGAATGCACTTAATTTATCTGGTGTGTATGCAAGTTTGCGTGTGTAAATGTATATATGACTGTGCCCAAATATGGATTGGCACTGTCCTGGGTAAAATGCTGTAGTGCCTGATGCAGTCCTTCAGATGGACGGTTGTTTCCAGTTGAGAGTACGCTGTGCGCTATTGGCTGCAGCTTTTCACCAGTGTGTGGATGAGAGCTGAGTTTAAATGATTGTGTGTAAACTGTAAAGCATCCTTGGGTGTCTAGAAGGCACTATATTAGTGTAACTAACTGGAACCTCATAAATAGTAACCTCTTTTTTGCTTGTAGAAAACCATTTTTCTGTAAAATTAATGCAGGCAAACATAAATGCTTCAAACAGTAACAATATTAGCATTCAGAAGAAGGCAGTTGATATCTTGTGAACCAGTTTGAAAAAACAAATCTTGATTCCAGATTTCTCCTGAAAGTAATAATGCAGCTCTTGGATTTGAATAATTCCATTACCAGCCCACCTGATTAAGTCTAATAACTCAAATACTAAATTCCTGTCAGTAGATCTCTGGAGGCCTTTTAATGAATGAACACTTATTCTGTATATGTTTTTCATCTATTTTTATTGTAATACTAATATTTTACTGCCCAGATAAGATGCTTTTCAATTAATTTGCACAGTACTGCCTATTAAAAACAGTTCTGGTCAATATTAATGTTCATTATATTTTTTTAGCTCCTAAAAATCTGTATCTGTACTGTCTGCAAAATTTTATACCAGTCAACACTAAAGTAAGACAAAAATCAAGCCCTAAAACCTAAAACACAGCCGATAATCACTCAAGCCCTCAGTTTCTCCAAATAGATTAACAACTTGGACATCTGTTGCAGCATTAGTGTACTATTCAAAGAGAAATAATATTTTTAAAAAAATCGGTTTCTTAAATAAAAGTTTTCAGCTTACCCAACTCCAAATTCTGTGAGGTATCTGCCGCATGGAGCACTGCCTCCTTTCCTGGCTTCATGGTTCCCTTAATTGAAGTCCCTTTGATGTAATAGTTAAGGTCACAGGGCAGCAGATTAGCCAGCACTAATGTGGGCAGTAGGTAGATGGTGTGACCTGGCTGTCGGTAGATCTGCTTGGCACCACCACTGACGGTTTTGGCAGGCTGCTGGTCGGGGTAGTGCTCTTTTTTGATTACAACACAAAACCTAGAAACGAAGAAGATGATACTAATATTTTAAAAGCTAAACAGGATTTGCATTCCACTGAATATTTTTTTAAATAGTCAAATCTCAGTTTAAACCTCTCAACCTATTTACCTGAAGCTGCGTTTGAGCTGGTCATCAAAGTCCGCTGACTGGCACTCCCTCTTACTGCTGCTGATCTCCCCCGGGCGTTCCACACTGGTCCAGTGTATGGGCACCTTACAGAAAAACAGCCCCAGGCCTTTGGGTCGAGCCTGAAGCCTCCATGAAGTTAGGTGGAGTGGAATAGCCAGGGCTTCCCCGGGCAGGATTGGTGGAAGCACGACTGGTTCTGTTGAAGAGAACACATTAAAACTATGTTAAAAAAAATTACGTTGCTTTGAGAAAACAAAAGAGAAGCAGGAGAATAGTAGGGCTGCCCCTAAAAATCGACAAGTCAAATCAGCAGTCTGAGACTCATCAGTTGCTTGAGATTCTTTAAGTTGAGTAGTCAAGAGCTTATTTTTTTTTAAATGGACAAAATACACTAAAATGCAAGAAAATTACATTTTAGTAATAATTCATTCTAATTATGGCGGATTGTGTTGGGAGGAACCCTCAGAGTTTACTCTTTTCTCTTAATCACAGACAGGTGGGATTTATCAGGGAAGCACTATCAAAGCACAGTTCTCTCTTTTTTTTTTAAGTGAGAGCATAGAAAAAAAAGACAGAGACTTAAGTTCATTGTTATGGTAGCGTTTGATTGATTTATTTTGGTGCAATGTTAGGGCAGGCTTAGTCTGTGTTTGTCTTTGACCAGCTCTGCCATCCAGTCAAGTGATTCATCACATGGGGCTAACTGACATGTTTGCTGAAAATAAATCTGTTACTGATCAGGAGATCGCCTGTTCGAATCCTGTGCATGTAGCTTGCCATCTGCTACCGTAGTCCTTAAAGAGCACAACTGGTCTTGCTTTCTCTGGGAGGGTAGATGGCGCTCTCTCCCCACATCACTCCTAAGGTGATGTCAATCAGCACAAGGCATCTGTGAGCTGATGTATCGGAACGCTACATGCGCTGTGATGCTACTCGGCAATGCTGCATCAGAAGCAGTTCAAAAAGAGGTGGTGGCTGACGAAACAAGCTAAACACAAAAAAACGTGTGTGCTGTCCGTCTCATTATTCCACAAATGCATATGTTGGCTGATAATTAAATTAGACTTCAATTCAGATTATACATCAAAATATCTAAAGACGTTTCTTTGACTCTGCTAACTTTCTTACTGTGGTGGAAATCAGCTGTGAAACTCAGGACAATATGATTTTTTTTAAAGGCAAGATAATAATTATATAAGAAAAAAGATAAATATTCACACTGAATGGCCGAATCTGATCCGCTACAGAAAAGTTTAGCACTTACTGTCTGGAGCAGAGGGGCTGTCCAGTCGGACCTCCATTGGAACCTCCAAACGATTTTTCACCATGAGAGCAGACTGCACTGTGATGACTTTGCGTGCACTACCCTCCATGGTGATGGAGAAGACCACTCTAACAGGGGGCAAGGCCGAGAACTGCACACAAAAGTTTCAATACAGAGAATCACAAATCCTGAACTTTTGTTGAACTTTTTTGATGATCAATGAGTAGAAAAGTTGAAAACACATACGTACATATACATGAGGATGTATGATGTTGGTTCTGCTGATTGGGCTTCCAACCTAAAGATGACATATCAAAGCAAATGCTTCAAATATTTCCATTCCAGCCCAATTTAGTATTAGCAGAAAACCGGATTATATCATCATAAAAACATCAAAGGAAAGATTAAAAAGAAAACCCCATGAGAGTTGAGTTCAAGGACCTTCAAGTAATGTCTGGTGAATCATCAAGTACAGAGAATTTCAGAGAATCATTCCAACATTAATCAGATCAGTCTGTTGCCAGAGAGATTAATATTGTGATTGGAGGGCTTATATTTTAAAAGGGGGGCAAATACTCACGGTGTTGGAGGGGTTATTGCGATCAGGAGCGGCGTATCGGAAGAACACTCCGACCTTATCTACTGAGACAGGCTTCACCTGCTCCCAGCCTCCAACACGCACCAGCAGCTGGTGCAGCTTCAGCTCATGGGTGTGTCTGAGGACAAGATAACAAATAAAACCAAATAAATACAACAGATAGGCTATTACTAATATAACTTATTATATAACAATTTGAAATGGACAATATTGGTGAGGTTTTACTGAAGGTTGTAGCTGAGCTGAGCTCAGATCAGCTGAGCTGTTCCTATTCAGAAATCCCACTGTTTATTTTTTTCCAGCTATATTTCAATGCGGAGAAGTTCACACACACCTGTGCCTAAGTTTCTCACGGGCCTCAAACTCAAAAGGAATCTCCTCTCCTGGCAGCACTTCTCTCCACTGACTGATGTTATGTGTGTCATCCGTCCCCGGCCCATGCACGTCTGATATAGAATCAGCACTACCGCTGTGAGACAGTGCCACCCTGTGGACAAAAGAGTATCAATGTGATGTTATAATATAGCAGCTGCAAACTCAACAAGTTCTAATTATAGTCAAAATGGGCAATAAACAGAAAGTTTAATAAAAAAAGGAGATGTTCTGACCTGGTTGGGGTGGTGGTGAGCGTGGCAAACCACATGGTACAGCCAGTATGGTTACGTAAGGCATAAGGAATAAATGGCTGCCTCCTCTTTGAAAGCTTCACATCCGCTGGAATCACACAAGGAAAAGCATGTTTAGCAAACATAAGTTATTCTCTGTAAATCAGTAATACTCGGTTATAAATTAAAGTTAATTAAAAAAAAAAAAAAAACAGAACACGTAAAGTGAACAAGGTGGTTCAAGTCCTTATTCAGCACTTGAATGAAACTTATGCAACCCCTGATTGCATTTTTCATGTCATGTCAATGCAAACAGACCAAAACTATGTTCACACAGCAGGTTAAAGAGGCCCAAGTCTGTATTCTGTGACAACGTGTTATCTGTGTGCCAGTGCAACAAAAAACACTTCTAGAAATCTGACATTTAAATTCTGCCGCATATTGCCACTTAAACATGTGGTACATAAACATGATACATGTAAAATGTGGCAGCTGTAATTTATTAAAATTTTGTCAAGGAGAAAGGGGAAAAGGTTTGCAAGGAGAAGAGAAAATGGACAACAGCAGTGAATAAGGTTTTTAGTGGTGGGATAACAATCTCATATAAGGGTTCATATACTTTTTAACCAATAAAATTACATGATTTTTTCAGGACTTTTCCATGCCTTCAAGGCAAATTTGCATGACCATGCGATTTTTAAAACATCAGGGCATCAATAAACGGAAACACAAAGATTTGTAGACCTAATTTCCATGACTTTTCCAAAACTTTCTGGGCATTTTTATTTTTCCAAAACTTGTCCAGGCCTAGAAATTGCTATTTTCAAATTCCATGACTTTTCCAGGTTTTTCATGATCATACAAACCCTGTCAAATATTTGCGGTGAGGTCTACTTTAAACATGCCTTAAAGGCTTGTGTTGTGACTGCTCATGTTTCTAATAAAATTACTTTAATTACTTGGAAACAGGACATGCTGGTTTAAGGCCTTTTCACATCCCTTTTTTTTACAATAAGCTTGAACACTTCTGCAGTTATAACTCTACTGTCAGCCACCTAGACTCATTTTTAACCCAAAACTTTATGTGAATCAGTGCTCTTTTGCACATATGTGCATCAGTTTATTAACAGGAACTGCTTGCTCTGCTCTGTGATCATACTCAATATGTGTCCCACACACAACAGTGTCAAAGTCATATGACATCCACATGACTTTCTGATCCTCAAAACCGTACACAGAAGCCATGGATTGAAAATACATATGAATAAAGCAATGTTGGCTGCAAAGCAAACATGCTATGTGGATAATAAAAACAACATATCCAGATGGTTCATGAAATAAAAAAAAGGAAAAGGATAAAAAGGAATGGCTATGGGTTGAAGGTAGAAAAGAAGCCTAAGAATCCTACTAATGATAGAAACACCAGACAGGTGTGACTGGCTTTAAATTTCACGGCTCAGTCTAAGAACGGTACCTCGGGCATGTATCTGCTGCTCAAGGCAAGTCAAGCTGGCAGTGCTCCTAGTTCTAAGGTGGGCAAGAGGCACACCTGACAGTAGAGAGAGACGGTTAAGACAGAGGATAAAGAGAGAGACAGACATGCAAGTATGACAGGAAGAAGTGGACAGAGAACAGGAAAGGCTGCTGTGATTAGGAGAAAATCTTGTAGTATCTCAAAGAAACAAAGAAAAAAAAATCACTTAAATTTTTATCATTAGTCATGCTATGTAATGCTGTTACATGTCTGAAAGGAGAATATACTGTTTTGTTTGCTTGTTTGTTTATTTATTTAACCACAGCACTTAAAACAAGAACATAATCTTACTTGATTCATTACTATAATAAAATTCCCAAAGGTAAATTTTTGTAGTGCAATGTAATAAAATATCCAGAATCTTTTTTTTTTCCTTTACTCTTGGCTGGATCTCAAACCTGAATGCATGCCTGCTACTCACTCTGGCCAAAGGAAGGGGGGTCCACAGAGGAGCCCATCCAAGACAGCGAGGAAGAGGAGGAGGACTGTGGCGACTGCTCGTCTTCCTTACAGTAATCTGCTAACCACGAAGTCTTGGTGGTGCTGTACTGCTCTGTGTGTCAGAACGACAGGCCGACAGCAGGGTGAGAAAAACAGCACACTACTCATAAATATGGAGGCAAACAGTTAGAGAAAATACGGCAAGTGAGTAACAGAGTTCGACCCAGACTGGATACCCAGTAAGACAGAGGTGATGTTGATGTCCAGCCTCTGCTTGGCTCGCACTCCCATCTTCAGGCGAGGAGGATGGAGACGGCCTGCCGCCTGCTGCTGCCAGTTTAGAACACACGGCCAGGGTTCAATAAACGGCTCCCAGCCTGCCCACATACACACACAGAAGCAGAAACCACAGTCATCAACACCTCAATGTCTCTGCAGATTACACTCCAATGAATACTATGCTGAGACAGCAGGCAAATTGGTTTCGTCTTTCAATTAAAAACTGCTGAGATGATGTTACAATATTCTGGGCAAGTAATTAGATTAAATATGTATGCCTGGGCAAAATATTGTCAATTTTGATACATTCAAAAATGCCTTATACAATATTTGGTTTTTAATCACAGTTTTCCTGCATCTTGGCATGTTCTCCTCCACCAGTCTTACACACTGCTTTTGGATAACTTTATGCTACTCCTGGTGCAAAAATTCAAGCGGTTCAGCTTGGTTTAATGGCTTGTGATCATCCATCTTCCTCTTGATTATATTCCTCTTGGTTTTTAATTTGGTAAAATCAAAGAAACTCATAATTTTTTTCCAGAGCTGTATAAATAGAAATAATACTGTAATATTGCACCTGCTACATTACAAGCATATGCGTAAGATTTAATTTCTAAAACAAACAATGTGCACAGGCTGTTTGTGTGGAAATTGTTTAGTGTTGTTTCTAAAGGGACGACCCTTGACTGAGTTATAGTCCGCCAGTGTGAACATAGCAAAAAAAAAAAAAAAAAACGTCTTTTAAGTGCATATTGTGCCTTTAAGTCCTATCATAATAAGAGCAGTACCGTTTCGGAGATGACTGCTCCAAGCTTTCATCACGCAACTCTAAAGCTTAGTGTAAAGCCTTTGAATCTGCTCCAGCTCACCTGAGAGCTCTCTGTTGTAGTAATCTCCAGACAGAGTGAAGCTAGCATTTCCTTCTTGGGTCGATCCAATCCTCTGAAGCACCGACAGCCCTTTGATGATGCAAAAAGACCTTTTATAAAGCATCACAAATGTCCCAAAATGCTTCTATGATGGTTCAAGCTGACATGGCATACCATTACAATGTCATTACAATAGCAAAAAATACTCTTTCAACCCTTCGTCAAAACCAGGACAGAAGTCTAGACAAGATATATAAGATCTTACGTGAGAAGGTGAGCTCAGCCAGGGGGACATCACGATCCAGGCAGTCATCAATGAAGCAGATACACACGCTCTCTGCCTTGACCTCCACCCCAGAGAGAGGTGTAGCTGAGTGGGAGCCTGACTCAGAGTTGGATCTGCTCCTTCCAGACATGGCCTCTGCATTCTCCAGCAGCCATGTAGCAGCCTGATCCAGCTGGCCTGTAACACACATACAAACACACACACATTACTATATTATCCAGCTGTTCCACCACATTTTACTTAATCTCTTCATTTAAAGCTGATGTCTGCAAGTTTTGGGATTTGGGGGATTGAGGGCCCTCTCTGGTAAAAATGGGTTAATGCACCGAGCATGTGGAAGAATCATTTTAAACTGGGAGGGTGTGATGAGGTCTCCTTTCTAGGGCTGCCACGATTAGTCGACTAGTCACGATTATGTCGACTATTAAAATAGTCGACGACTAATTTAATAGTCGATTAGTCGTTTGTTTTTTTTTTCTTTGTTTTTCTCTCCAAACTGCTGCGACTGCCTTTCTGTCCTGGACGCACATGCGCAGTAGTGGAAACCGGGGTAGGTAGTGGACGACATCTCAGGACATTATACAGACAGGCTCTGGTTTCATGGCTACCCCGCTACAGAACTCAAAAGTGTGGGATCACCAAGAAAATAAAAGTGAAACGCGTGCAATGCAATATCTGCAATGAAGAACTTGCCTTCCTCGGCAGCACAACCGCGATGCATGAGCACCTGAAAAGGAGGCATGTTGTGGCTGATTAAATGACGAAGAAGCTAAATTGCTATTTAGCTGCTAAAATTAGCGTAAACAGAGCGTTAACTTAGTACTTAACTTACTCATCTTGATAGCTTTAAAACAGAGGTCACTAATAGGCAGACCGCGATCCGGATCCGGACCCAGACGTTGTCACAAATGCCGTCCCAAACCGATAAACTACAGAGAAGGATTTCATTCTGACAGTGGCTTCTGTTTTCAGTGCTTTTCGGTGCAGTAAACTCACAGATCAGTCATGTGTGGTGTAAAATCACCAAACGCTCTCCTCTGCCAATCAGATCTGTGCAGACCGCTGCCCTGTGTACGGTAATGTACACAATATCTGGACAGAGAGGCATTTTTTATTAATATACTTTTTTTTCATAATAGTTCAAACAACCTCACGGTTGAGATGTTTCATAAATGCCAGTGCCTTATCCTTATTTTACACAGTTGTTTACACTTTATGCTAAACAGTAAAATAATTGTCTGTTACAACAAGCTGCATATTTCATTAAAGGTTTAATGAACTATGATTTTAATTGTTTATTTATTTATTTTTAGTTAGCATATAGCTGAAATCTAATGTTGGTTGTATAATAGCAGCTGCATTCTATTGTGATAAACTGTGTTTTATATTCAATTAACGTATGATCCGATTAGTCGACTAATCATAAAAAATAATCGGTGATTAGTCGACTATAAAAATAATCGTTTGTGGCAGCCCTACTCCTTTCAGAGCCGATAAATCTGATTCCAGGTTATGTTCAGTCAGAGAGAGAGAAGGAGAGAGAGCTTGAGGGGATTTCTTCAGAGGATTTAAGAGAGTTATTATATAGGGTTGTCAGTTTTGTTAGTGTAAATGAATAAGCTACTGAGCTCTGAGTTTCCTCTTCTGAAATCTCTATTGCTCCACCGGCCGCTCACCTTTAGCAAAATTGAGCCGGATCCTCTTTCAGAGGCTGTACGTGTGATTTAAGGATGTAAAGACGTGTGACGTGGCCTGAAGAACCCTCGCAAAAAGCGACCAGACACCACAGTTTTTAGAATGAATATTTTAGGTTTAGCAGGGATGGTCGTTCCAGCACATTGGTAACATTAAACACAATATTCTGTCGCTTCTTCACATTTAGAAATGCTTCTGCCTTCCGTTTAGAAACAAAATAATATGTATATCCACTTTAATAAGCCAGGGCAATGAAAATCAGCAAGGCATTGATGACTTGTACTTACTATACAACTATGGTACTTTACCTCTGCAGAGAATTAGAGCCCGCCTGCAGTCTTCCTTCCTGAATCCCAAATCCTGCAAGTGTGTTAGCTGGCCTTCTGAAAAAGCATACAAAGAGCAGAAATCCAATTATTATAAAATGGAATGATTTACCAATTAACCATGAATGTTAGTGTTATTTTTTTTCTGTGTAAAATGTACACTAATACTCAATATTTATCTCAATGATTACTAGGATAATATAGCTTCCAATAAAAAGACAGGCCTATTCACTAACATAACCCAAAGCTGTTGGCTAATACCATGTATTACTCATGTGTGCTACTGTAAAAATTCCTATAATCTTCATGAAGATTATACTGTTTATTTGATAATGCTGCAGATGATAAACATTTATTCACTTCTCATTAATTCTAAACACACATTGTCCAAAAAAAAAAAAAAAAAAAAAAAACACTCCAATGATGTTCTGTGTTTCTCCTACCCAGTAGGGCCTCTGTACGGTGCCTGAAGCTGTCTTTTGGTTTGGAGGAAGTATCTGGACTGGCAGTGGAAGGGGCTGTCTGGGAGACAGAAGCAGGGTCGGTGATACTAGGGGACCCGGTGGGGATAGACTTGGCAATAGCCAGAAAGAGTTGTACATCATTGTAGGAAAGTCGAATATCCAGAGCAGGAAACTGGATCTGTGAAAACAACAACAAAAAAAAAGTGGATTGCTGGACTGAAAGAGAACGACTGAACGACTGAAAGAGAACTGACAGAATAACTCAAAAAGTCAATAAAGTAAAGCCCACCTCCAGCAAAGGAGGAAAGTCCTCAATATTGAAGGCATCCAGCAGTCCAGAGCTGCTCTGGTAGGTAGGGCTGCCACAGAGCTCCACCTGTACGTTCACGGGATCAATGATGGACAGGGCTGTCTCCTGCTCACTGCCAAGCCGGCAAGAAAACACCTGAATAGACAGGAATATGGAAAGAGAAAAAAGGGGGAAAAAAGTCCAGCTATTTATTTACAGTAGTTATTAGGGACGTAATAATTTTTGGTTGAATCTGAATAAAGAAAAAAAAAGCAAGTAAAAAGCAATCACACATTTTTAATATTTCAACTAAATAACTTTCCTTAGCTAACTTTTATCTAATCATAAATGTACTTTAGCAGTGCAATTTTAGTCATGAATTTACCTTAGTACTTCCATTCTAATCTTACATTTAACCCAGCAGTGCTAGTCAAGTATGTAGCTAGCATTTTTGTTAAACAAAACAATTTCAACAGTAAAGACAGCTCGGCTAATATTAATATCCTAGCTCTGTATAGCTTCTCTCTTTCAGCTAGTACATCTAAAACAATCCCAACAGCAAAGGAAACACTGCAATATGACTTTAGATAAATTAGTTACAGTTCTGTCTTTTCACTTATTAGGCTTAACACTGAATTTGCCTACTTAAGCATTATCATCAATCAAATATTCTGTGTATTCCTAATAGTTGTTATAAAATGCTATAGTACTAATCTTAAGGCTTCACCTCAATTCCAGCCAAGCTGCCAGAGAAGGGTCGGTCCAGAAGGCGCGGCTTGTAGGTGAGAACAGTGGTGCCCTTCAGGATGATGGCATTGGTGTCCAAACACGAAGAGTCTTCCACAACCACAAACTCTGTGCCTGAACAGAACAGCAAACAAGTAGCCCACTCAATTCCCACGAAAAAAAAAAAATGATACAAGTAACCCGACCAAAAAGGCATTACCAAAAATACATATTGCAGTGTGCTGGAATATTTACCCGTCACATTGAGCTTGAACTCCAGATATTTGTCTTGGGTGACCGGAACAGTAGAGCGTTTAGTAACGACGCCACTCTTGACGGTTTTGGGCATGACGGCGCCTGTGCTGCCCGGGTCACTGCTGCCACTGGGCCAACGCTGGCGGCTGGGTGCTGCCCCCTTCTCCGCTGGCATGTGCAGGAAGTCTCTGACCAGCTGGAGCCAGTCGAAGATCAGGAACACACGCAGGTTATTCAGGACTACAGTGAAACACGAAGAGTCTCGGGTAGATCTAGGACACAGATTAAAGAGTAAAAATGGTCAGACGAGGCTTAAAGTACCTAGTGTATTGGGAACACTCAGAGTTGTATAACTTGTGAGTGAGGTTAACTACTGGCAAGTGTGCTCATTTTTGAATACATTAAGTATTGAGGCCTGATATTGGGTGCCAGATCAATCTAACACTTTCCATTTCTGAACTTATAAGCATATCATAAGCGTAATGTGTATAACCAAAGGCATTACCACCCACAGTGCAGTGGTTGCTTATGATAATGACCAGTGATGCCTGGCTAGAATTGTCTGAGCTAACAAACAATCAATCACATTTAATGCAGGAGGCCCCAAACACACATCTCCTGCAGTTCATTGCAGAGTTTTCAGTCATAGAATATAAGACATAATTCTAGCCCATGTCACATGACTTGCCATGGCATGCCAGTGTATTTGAGGTGTACAAAATGTGAAATTATGTGTGAAGAGACACCTATAATGCAGCTCCAGCTGCAGGGAGGACCGGTTGGTGCCAGTTCTAGAGGGCTGTAGAATGCAGTCGAACACATTATGCTTGCCCTCTGTGGCTTTGCTGGGGCCGCTGTTCCGCGTGTCATAGGCCAGGAGTGAATGAGAGACCAAGTTCACAGACTTGGACCCATTGGAAAAGCTCTCAAACAGCAACTTGGACTTCATGAAGTCAAACCTATGTAAGGAACAAATACAAAGATCTGAAAAAAACCCCTCTGAAATATACACAAGAGGAAGACGGATAATCACAAGCCATTAAACCAAACTGAACTGCTTGAATTTTTGCACCAGGAGTGGCATAAAGTTATCCAAAAGCAGTGCGTAAGACTGGTGGAGGAGAACATGCCAAGATGCATGAAAACTGCATAAAAAATAGGGTTATTCCATCAAATATTGATTTCGGAACTTCGAAAGCTTTATGGAATATGAACTTGTTTTCTTTGCATTATTTGATGTCTTTTTTGTTATTTCAGGCATTTCATATTTTCTGCAAATAAATGCTCTAAATCATAACATTTTTATTTGAAATTTGGGAGGAATGTTGTCCGTAGTTTATAGAATAAATCAACCATGTTCATTTTACTTAAACATATACCTATAAATAGCAAAATCATACCATTGGTGTAAGACAAAAACCTTCTTTAACCACCAGACAGTTTTCCCTTATACTGTTCTTTACACAAATGCCACAAAATATGAATATATTACACACACTATGTATATAAACCCAGGATTATTAGACACATCAAGATACACACCTTGCCAAAGACTGCTTATGCCCAGAGGATTTGGGGCCATCCAGTAACTCCAGACTGACATTCATCATGTCAACTAGGAGCGAGAGGCTTGTATAAACGTCACCACTCAGCACCGTCTGTCAGTGACAAATGCAGAAGGAGGAGAAGACATTAACAAAGCTTTAAATGTGTCTCCTGAGTGAGTAATTCAGCTTCAGCACTTTCCAAGGATTTATGCATTCCGTTTCCCCCAAATTCTGCAGAGCAGTTCTGCCTACAAATTACCCATCTGGCTGTAGTTTTAAAACAATACAGTGGTAAAAGGTTTTTTTACTACATGAAGCAAGACCAAAACACACATATACATTATTATTTTAACTGTAGTATACACAAATATAAATAGAACACATAACATATATACATAATCACTATATAAGATCAGGAGTAAGGAGATTACATAGCCACTGGGATCCTGCAAGTTGTAGGGTCTGAGGAACTCCTCCACAGGCTCTCCTAGGTTGTGCTCCAGCAGGCCACGGATTAGCTGATACCTCTCCAGGTTCAGGGAGCAGTGCACAGAAGACAGGCTGCCATGGATGGACATATCTGGGACTGCATGACTCAGCTCCCTACAGTATAGAGATAGAACATGATTGAGTTGTGTGACATGAAGTGAAAATATCAGGAAACTATCAGGAGCTGAACAGCTCTGTGATGCCCATATAAAAACAGCATTACTGAATGACTTTAAGACAAACAGCCCATGATACACTGCAGGATCATATTCTTATATATTTTTCATATATTTACAGAAGCTATAAAACATTGAGATGCTTTATTTTAAGCATTAACACAAGTAGAACTAACCCTAAATCCTGAAAGAGCCCACTTGTACTAAAAAAAAAAAAATCGTCTAAAACTGAAACTGAACAAAATTAAACATTTGACAGACAGCAAAATTCCAAACACAGTGTTTCACTATAAATTATATAGGCTAAATTTGAAAAAATAAAAAAGATATTTAAACACATTATTTGTCATATTTTTAACATCCTAGATCACATATTAAAGCACAAGACTGACTTAAAGAACATTAAATCAGCAGTTTTGAGTGTGTTGTGTCTGGGCACTTTGAGACATGGACTTGGGATGGCCAGAGAAAGAGTTCACATACAGCTCTAGAAAAATAAATTGATGAGTTTCTTTGATTTTACCAAATTAAAAAACTCTGTTTATCATCAAGAGGAAGATGGACGATCACAAGCCATCAAACCAAACTGAACTGCTGCTTGAATTTTTGCAGCAGGAGAGGCGTAAAGTTATCCAAAAGCAGTGTGTAAGACTGGTGGAGGAGAAGGTGCCAAGATGCATAAAATCTGCAATTTCTGAACTCTTAAAATTTGAATGAATGAATATGAACTTGTTTTATTTGCATTATTTGAGGTCTAAAAGCTTTGCATCTTTTTGTTATTTCAGCCATTTCTTATTTTCTGCAAATAAATGCTCTAAATTACCATATTTTTATTTGGAATATGGGAGAAATGATGTCTGTAGTTTAAAGAATAAAACAACAATGTTCATTTTACTCAAACATATACCTATAAATAGCAAATTCAGAGAAACTGATTCAGAAACTAAAGTGGTCTTCATATATGATGCGATACATGTGTTACTCTGAAGCTCAGAAGCCAGAAATTGCGTTTTAGCTGTGATGCTAAAAGTAGGCCATGCCAGGCTTATAGAATTTTAGCTGTGATGCTTACTGTGGGCCTTTGCAAGGTATCAGTGTGTAAGCATTGATTCTAACTATTTTTCTGGGATTGATTATTCATTGATAGTTGATGAAGGCACTGGTTAGATAGGGTAAGTTTTCCTTTTTGATATGATGTGTGCATCATCTCAGTTGCATTTTTTTTAACCTTGAGTTATAAAGCTCAGAATACGAACATGTATTTATTGCAACACTGATTGCACTTACTTGTCTAGGTTACGCTCCACTTTTAGTTTGAGGCGGCAGCGCTCTTTCAGTAGACTGCCTCCTGTTCTGCGCACTGAGTAGGATGTAAACACCAAATCTGTGTCCACATGCTTCCCTCCACTGTCCCACGGTTCACAAGGCAGCCGCTCTGCAGCAAATAAATCCATCTCCTCCAGATCCAGGGCAATGCAGTCCAGGAGACATACGTGATCTTCTACAGCACAGGGGCATAAGTTACATAACATTAAAAACATCACTATCAAACAAAGATAACTGAAAGGAAGAGATTGAGGGGAATGTTTGGTTAATGTTAGATTGTAGTTTTATAGTATTTACCTGGGCTTGGGGGCATGGTGTCTTCAGGCATGCACCCCATGGCAGGCTGGGGTCTACCAAGAGTGAAAGTAGAGCTTGCAGAGGCTGTGGTGCTGGAGGCTTTGACTTTGCTTGCTGATGTATTCTCCCTTGCTTTTGAAGAAGCAGGTTGAGCATTGTTCACCTGATCCTTTAGCGAAGAAATAAAAAGCATCTAATTTAGTCACAAAACAACCTAACAGGGTTTATTACTGAATACAAAATGCAAACGTAGCTGTAGATAATGAAAACCAAACAAAAAAATATAGACATTAGATATATAGATCAGAGACGTTAACATTAGAGAAATTGAATAAATCACAGTCACAGTGTTCTTCAGTATTATAAAGCATGAAACAGGGCAGAAACATTGATTTCATGCTGTATGTGCATCAGAAAAATGCTTTCAGATTTCACACAGAGTAGTGCTCAGAGTAGCTGAGACTATAAGTAAAAAGGTACAGTCATGAAAATTAGGACACTCCATAAAAAGCACTGTAATAAACATATTTAAACACATGGATATTTGACTTTTTTTCATATTAATTATTATTACTTAATACATTAAACTAAAGAAATAGGTTGCCACAGCTATCAAGAGCCACCATCCAAAAGAAGACTGCACAGATTTTATTTTCATAGAAGATATGCAAGAAGGAAACCTTTATTCTTGCCAAAATACACTGCCTGGCCAAAAAAAAAGTCACCACCAAAAAAAAAGGTCACACACTTATATTTGTTTAATTCTTTGATTAAAGCATTTACTGTGGCATTGTTTCAATAAGATTCTGCAATATCACAAGATTAACTTTAATCCAGTGTTGCATTAATTTTTCTTGCAGCATTGATGGTAGAGTCTGACCCCTGCAAGTCTTCTCCGGCACATCCCAAAGATTCTCAATGGGGTTAAGGTCTGGACTCTGTGGTGAACTCTCTCAATCCATGTGTGATAATGATGATCTTATGCTCCCTGAACCACTCTGTCACAATTCCAGCCCCATGAATCCATTGTAATTGTGGCATTGTACTCTTGGAATATGTCTGTGTCATCAGGGAAGAAAAATCCATTGATGGAATAACCAGAATGAAGTCAGCTGACCTCATTCTTTCAGCACATACTTGCTGAATCTAAACCTGACCAACTGCAGCATCAACCCCACATCATTTACTTACTTTAATCCAGGTGGTGACTTTTTATTTTGGCCAGGCAGTGTATTATTATCTCCAAAGCACTTGTTTCTTTATACATATGAAATTAGATCAAATATCCATATATTTAAGGTTTTCATGCCATACTATATATTTTCTCACATAAAATTATGTGGTTGCAGGTCACTAAAGGAGTGACAAACGCATTTGAACTGGGCATGGCAAGAAAAATACCTCAAACCTTTAAACCGCCAAACCACCAATGACTGATACCTTGTAGTGTGAGGGGTCCTTGTATGAATTAGCATGCAAAATTAAATTCTTAAGAAACAAAAAGTTACAACATGTTATTTTTTTATTTTTACATTTCCACCAAAACACCCTTTATTAATAATCATGCACAGTGAGTTAGCTGGAACTGCACCCTTGGAGCACTTTCGTCCCGAGCTCTATTTAGTAGGAGTCTGCAGCTATAAAATGCTCCCAACCCTTAAAAACTAAAAAACAAAGAACTCACACTCTCCTACTTAACCAAGCAGAGGGAAAATGCTCCTGAGATGCTTCTTAGGGTTGCAGAGTTTGTGCAGTGGGTGTGGGTAAGCATGTATGATGGCAGGACTCACCAGAGAGGGGAAAAAGGTATGTGCCATGGTAAGTTTCTCTACCTTGTCTCTGAGAGAGAAGGTGCCGTGGGTTCCTGCTGGCAGGAATCTGTTGCTCACTTTGAGCTGGCCTAGGTTGGCCACTATGAGGCGCTTTGAGCGGGAGCTCTCTGGGATCAGGAGGACAGGAGCCCCTGCCTCAATGTCCAAGAGCATGCGGGAGGCTCGCTGGGGTCGTTCACGGACCTACAGGACAGAAAGTGATATTAATGTAGGAAAATTAGACCATGGTTACCATTATCAAGTTTAACTACTCTCATTTCACAATAGGTTTTATGAACAGGATACACTGAATTGGCAAAAAAAAAAACTGGAGAGGAGTGTATTGCTCCACACTGTACTTGCACAAATTAAATTCAGTAAAACATTCAGGGACACTTATGAGGTGTACAATGTCAGCATAGTACTGTTAGCTTAGCTAACTCATGTCCAACATTTGTTTGTTTGCCAAAAGACTGACTGCTTTTCCATGTGTAAATTCCACGTTAGCTAGCTACATATGATTTGAGTAATGTGATTTTGAGGTAATTGTATGAGTACATTTATGTTTAGAATAGCACTGTTGAAATATTGACAAACAAACATTGCAGAGGTAGCTAGCTACATAGATAAGTGACTAGAATAGCATGGCTAAAGTAAATTTACCATTAAAATAGCACTACTGAAAATAAAATAGAAATAAAAAGAATAAAATAAATAAAATAGCACTTCTGAGGTACATTATGATTAGAATGACACTGCTGAGGTAGCTAGCTAACTAGTTATATTTGTGACAGTTAGTCAATAAATATATATTTTTTAAATTGTAGCTTTGATAAACTGTTTTTGTTTAAAGGGGCAAAACTACATTTAGACTTTTTAACTTTTTCAATGATTAAAGTGGCAAATTCAATGAAAACCTATGAAAAATCATACTGAGTATTTGGTATAAGGCCGTTGGACAACTGTTACATTGTGACCAAAACCGAACATTTTTATAACCTGTTTTAACACAAACACACAGTTATTATTAAGAGAGGTAAAAAACAAAAAAGCTAATTGAAAAGAAAAATAGTGCGACTATATTCCAATTAATTAAGACTAAAGGTTTCTGATGCTCATTTGAGTTTAAGAAATAATTTTCTATTCAAATTACTATTTTTTATTTTATTTTTTTTATTTGTTCACCAATTTAGCTAAATCCAAACATCTTCAAGATTTATCAGTTGGGCTCCAAGATTCTTCATGCAGTGGAAAAAAATAAATGGAGAGCATCACCATCAGATGCATCTCTGCTGATTCTAATAACCTCACCCAATTAAGAGCTGCAGTTTAATATGAGCTGTGAGCATCCTAATGAGGAACTCCTGATCCCTGGCTGGAGGCATGTGAAAGGAGATTAGAGCGTGGGCAGACAGAGCTCAGTCTCTGTGGTCTGACAGCAATGAGAGCTGACAACACCCTGTGTAACCTTCACTCTGCAGCAGACACACAGGATGCCTCTCAGACTGGCAGCTTTCAAACACCTTGTTAGCTCAGCAGCACTGCCGTTCAGTATTACCAGGGATCAATCTGAGTGAAGAATAAAAATTCAAGTGCAAACACACCTATTATATAAAGATGACCTGTAGGGCCGGATGCTGAATTTTTATTTTATTTTTTTTTGGATACCAGGACTTTGAATTCAGTACAGATACCCAAATTACAGCATTACTTTAACTGCTGAAACTACAAATGAAATAATATTTATATTAGCGATGTCAGAGTGATTGAGAGATACACAGTGAGCGAGCGAGACACAGTCAGTGCGCGTGTGCGAGCGAGAGAGACAGAGTGAGCCTGAGAGGTCTTTCGGTACTCTGGAGTTCCGAGACATTTCAATCTGTACCTGTTTGGTATCGAATTTCAATACCCAGCCCTAAGGACATCACACTGTCTGGATCAAATTACAGAAAAAGAAGAAAAAATTGAGAGCCCAAAGTAGAATTGTCACAGGTGTTTTTCCTCTCTGTTACAGGTTGGTGGAACATCAACATAATACTGAAGCTGCTATTACAATGGCCAGGACAATTTTCAGGGCAACTGAACTGCAATGACTTGTGAAATGACTCGTCAAAAAAGAAAAAAAAAAAACTGCATTTCAAGACATATATATGACTGTAAAGGGGCGCAGTAAAAATATTGATAAAAAAAAGGGCTGCAACGATTAGCCAATATAATCAACAATAGTCGACAATGAAAAATTGTAGTCAACAAATTTAAATAATCAACAATCATTAATTTGTAACAGTGCTGCATTACACAAAGTGCTGGGATTGATTGATTGATTGATTGAGTAGGTTTTTAACGCCGTGCCGACACACTAGGGTCATTTTTACGGCGGTACTTAAATCAGTTATTCAAACTGCGTCATTACAAAAAATAATAATAATTAAATAATAATAATAAATAAATAAATAAACAAATAAACAAATATATATATATATATATATATATATATATATATATATATATATATATATATATATATATATATATATATATATACATATATTACATACACACAAAAACAATTCTAAAAGATGTTTTATATTTTAAAAAAGTCAAAACATTTATAATTTTTCCAGGTGCTGCAGTTTTAAGCACATTTGGCATCTCACTTTCATTAAAAAACCTCAGTCTATCTGAGTGCAGTGGTTTGCAGTCTATTAAAATGTGTTTTATAGTAAGTCTGTCTTTACAAGGATGACAGGTTGGAGAATCTTCTCTAGTTAGTAAAGTGCTGGGAACAGAAGAAGCACAGTGGGAGATAAATAGGGGGAAATGGCTTAGTTACACAGTTTACACTCAACTTACTGTGTTTCCAAAAGTGCCCAAAATAACAGATTACATATTTAATCAATAAATATTAGTACTTTCCATGTTTACAGCATCTAGACACTTAAATTCCCCTTAAATCCCATGTTTAGATTTTTATATTGTTTCTAGATGTGGAGGACATGCCAGAAATAATCATTGACTAACTCAAAAAATAATCAGATTAGTCAACTACCAATATAAAAATTAGTTGCAGCCCTAAAATAAACTAATAAACCTCCAATGTCACTACATATTGTTGTGGACAAAGACACCTGAAATCAACTTTACAAATAAACCATACTAATTACAAAAGTTTCCATTACAAGGACACACTGAGATTAAACAAACAAGTAAAAAAAAGTGGCACACTTACAGCCTGACCTTCCACTGCTGCTCTCTGTCTGCCTAGAACGTCTTGTAACTGAGTGAAATGCTGGATAAAAGCCACCACTTCAGTCTGGAACCGCTGTGTGTGGACATACTGCACTGAAGCCATCTGCAGAGACACCTTCATATCACACTCCCTTTCTAGGTAAGGGTCAGGCTCTCCATACCTGCACAAGAACAGAAGCAATGACTTGTTGATAAGAAACTTGTAATTAAATGAAAAAAAAAAAACATTGTGTTTATTTAATAAAATATAATTATTAAATAAGAATAAGAATTACTTGTGTATGTTGAAGATGAGGGCCTCTCCACCCCGAGTTGTGAAGCGCTCCCTGTACAGGTCACCATGAGGGGTCAGGTCGATCAGTGACAGACTACCCAGGCTTCCTTGCAAGGCAAGATCTCCATCTAAAAAAGAACAAAAGAATAAGATGTAAATGTTAACAACAGCTGAAATGATGTAAATGTCAAGTGCCAAACACTTAAGAAAGACACTTTAACTTACCAATCATTTCTAAGTGTGTAAACAGTTTAGACACGCTAGCCTTAGCAAGCTCAGTGATCTTCTTATTCAACACCAGAGTCAGGGAATGAACCTGTTGAAGCAGAAGAGAAATATAAGTCTGCATTTTGATTTATATGTATATATAAAAAAAAAAAAGATAAAAAGGTAGGAATGCGCACAATACACCAAAATGATTAAAGTGACAATGGTTTAAAAAAAAGCCCTCAAGTGAAAAGACTGAATAATTAATACTGATGTTTGTATGTTACCACGTCTGCTGGGATGTTGTTAAAAAAAAATAAACATTGTACTTTTGTAATTGCTTTTTCTTTTAAAAAGTAAGAAAAACATTCATCTTAGCTATTCAATTATAAAACAAATGGCAAAATGAATCAAAACCTACAAAAAAACAATTCAGTATTTGAACTAGATGCATCACAGCTTCTATTTGTATTTAGGTAATAAATTATCCCAGAAATAACTGAGATAAACAATGATATTATTTTTTTGACAGTATAATAACATAATATAGAAATCACATTCACTTAAATACCAGTTAATTATTAACTATTAAGAATGTTTATAGTGAAATAAAACTCACACAAAGTTTACATATCAGTTAATTCACATTAATTGCCATTTCTTGTTAAGAAAATCAGAATGACAAATACTGAAGGCGGTATAAATGATTAAGGTCATGTACATATATTGTACAATAACGTAATTATCTTGATTATTTTTATTATTTTCATTTTGACACATTCCTAATAAAATGAATGCCTAATTATATACCTTCAGGTCTATTTTAGTGTTGACCCTCTCCTCCATTTCCTCCTCGCTCATTTCCGAGCACATATCAGATAAGTCAGTGGGAGCTGTGTTGTATAGTGGATGTCCAGGCATGGGCTGAGGAGAGGTTGTAGGCACTTTCACAGCATGGTTATTGGCAGTAGAACCGATGCCAAAAAAGTCCAGAATGACGACCCAGGTTTGCAGCGTGATGAGAACGTCCAGGCAGTTGAAGTCTACATCTATGCTACGTCCGACGCTGCCATAGCGGGTCTTAAACTCCGGGTGTCGCTTGTCCACCAGAAGAACATTAATGTGAACCAGGGAGTCATCAAAGTCTGGTGGAGGATGAGGGGATGGTGTATTCCGAGAGGGTGAAGGGGGAGGGGTGCTGGGGCATTCTGGGTCCTTCTTACTTTTGCGGCTGGACGCAGACGGAGTACTGGGGTGCCTCTGATAAAACTGGAAGACATTCTGGGCCTCCTCGATTTGAGCTGGCAGTGAGCGCGGCATGTCTGGGTACATGGCATTGGATGCCGATGGACACGATTGAGAGAGGTACTCTTTAGGACTGAAGGTAGACGGCTTTGGAGCGCCTCTAGAAACCATGAGGTGCTTGTGCTTGGACTCTGGATTTTGTTCTAGAAGGTCTTCCATTAGCAGGGAACGAAGGGCCAGCTGGACTGACAAAGAGTAAGGATGGTCCTTAGCAAAGTCTCCCTCCAGGTCCTGGAACCGAACACTGACCAATCCCTGAGACCCTTGGCTGAGGTCTGCACTCAGCTGCACCTGGAGCTCAGACACCTTGAAGTTGATTCTGATCTGGGTGAAGGAGGGAGGCTGGAGAGGAGGGCTGGTGCTCTGGAGCGGTAGTGGGGTTGAGAGGGAGGATGATATTGAAGAGTATGATAATCCAATAAGAGGGGGATCTCGAGCAAACAAGCCACCCTGTGGGTCTGGGAAGCGATGTGGTTTGGTGGAGGAGGGTGTAGGTGGTGGGGGAGTTGGTGGCTGACTGGGAGACACTCTCTGGTCTTCAATGACTGACAGGTTATCCAGAGTTTGAAGGACCTGCTCATACACAGGCTTACAGAGGAAAACCTACATAAAAAAAGAAAAAGGAAGGTGTCAGAAAAATGTCAAAGAAAAGTAGATAACATAAGTGCATAAGTAAGACTACTTACCTGTACAGCGTTCACAAATTTGCCCTCAACTCTCAACAGTCCTGTACTTTGGTATGGTTCATCACAAGATAGAAAGGTGAACTGTGTGTTCTCATCTATGGGAACTTTCTCCAGAGTGCACTGAATGGTGGTGTCTTTTAGAATGTGGAAAGCTGAGAAATAAAGAGAAAATAAAATGGCAATAAAATTAGATAGAGCATTTAAATTGCATCAAAAAGTTTTAAGGAGGCTCTCTGATAGACAAGTAGGCTATTTCAATGTCTTACGAAGCTTTTACACCTACTAGGTTTGCTGGGGACCTTTAAACCTTTTTCTTTCATCCAATACAAACAAAGGGGCTGCTAATCAATGTCCAGACCAAAGGACAAAAATTAGAGGAACCTGAGGCAGACATTCGTCACTAGAGCTGGGCGATATGGAACAAAACTAATATCTTGATATTTTTTTCTCTGAATGGTGATATACAATATATATCGCAACATTGTATCATTCCATAAGGTAATAACAGTCTGTGGTCTGTGAATTTCGCCAAAATCATTCAGTCAAGTATAGGGAGAGATGGAAGTGTGATGCCAACAGAAGGTAACAAAGTTCTTTAGTGTGCTCAATAAACTGCAGTTTGAAATCAAAACTATGCAAACCGCATGTATACTATGTAACACACATACACATTAACCTTGGTTCAGACTGAGATCCAGACTTTCAGGTATAAAAAAGATCCATTAATTTCTCCACTAAAACAAGCTGCTCTTTGATAGACTCTTTTATAAAACAGTTCAATCGGGTAATTTGGACAACATGCAACTATATGGAAACTTATAACAGCAAGAAAACAAACCATAAAAAAGTTAAATAATGCCAGATAATAAAGATAAGGATGAATATTCTCACCTTTTCCACGGCTTAGATACTCAAAGAAGTCATGGCGAGTAAACCGTTGCTCTTCAAAGCCGACAGTGCTGCTATGAGCTGGTGATTGACTGGAATTGAAGCTGCTGTCAGGGCGAGGTGCCTTCCTCAAAACTAGCTGACTGGTATTGACAGAATACAGCCGTATATCCTTAATTTCAACCTGTAACTTCTCCCCTTCAGAGTCTTGTCCAGCGACAAAGTTCTGAATGGTAATGCTTCCCAAGTGACCGACAAGAAGCTCTGGGTGGCCATGTTTCCGAGGAATGGACACAACAGGAGATTCTATACTGACATTTAGAGTAAGTTTAACCAGAAAGGAGTCCAGGCCTGGTTCTTCCTTAGCATCTATTAGATCCATTTCATCTTCAAAGGGGTCCAGTGTCCAGTTGCACTGACTATGTGACCTGGATCTCCTAGATGGGGTCTCAAACAGAGACACCATCCCACTGTATTCTGCTGTTTTTGTGGCCAGCACTGTGGATACTTTTGTAGCAGCAGTCTTAAGCATGGAGCGGAAGTTGTCTTCTACCTCATTGGCAGACAGACTGAGTTCTTTTAAGAACTTGGCAGAGTGGTTGTAGTGCAATGATGCCATATGAAGTTCTAAAGAACACTCTCCTTGAGACTTTTCCAAAAGACGGAAATTTAAAGCTTCGGAGGAAGTTAATGCAGATGTAGGAATGGTTAATTCAGAAGCTTTTGTTGCAGAAGGGTCATCTTCTGAATTTCCGATACTGACCACAAACTGGCCTCGTCCACTTTCCTGAGTAAGATCTAAAAGCTGAATGCATCCCAAGGAGCCATTGATGTCCAGGCGACTTCCCATTGATACATTGACCTTTGTCCCATTTATACTGGCCGTGGCAATTTTCATGCCCCTCTTTTCGCCACCCATGACAGTTCCAGTCGAAACTGTCCGCAGAAGAAGCAAATTTAATCTATGGATTTCTACAGTCAATTCTGTATTCTGATCATATGTAGACTGATACGTCTCGTCCTGACCCTGTCCATTGGGCAGTGGTGGTGGTGGTTGAGGTGTTGGTGGAGTCCAAGAGCTTTCTTCTTTGGGAAAGGACTGCTGGAGAAACTTCAGCAGCTCTACAATAGTTTCAGGGTTGAGAATAATATCCAAGTTGTTGACCTGCAAGGTGGTAACCTGAAGGGAGCTATCCAAGTTCATGGATGGACAGTCTGAGCTGACAAACTGATATTCCAGCTTAATGAGAACCTCCTGGTCTCTAAGAAACGAGCTGAGCGGAGATACCTTGTCAAAGGGCATTCCCAGTTCTGAAGGCTCTGGTGACTTCCCATCTTGTGAAACTGGTGACGTAGGTTGGCTTTCTCTTAAACTGCCAGTGGGCACATCAAAACTGAGGTGTTTATGGGATGCCACAAGCAGGTCAAAGTCAGAGCCATATGTCTGCAAGGTATCCACCAAGAGAAGACCATGAACTGTGAGGGCAACCTCAGCATCATAAGGTCGCTTCACGAAATGAGCATTTGTACCAAACACCTTGAGGACGGAGATATACCGCCCTCCACTTTCAACACCAAGCTGCATGTAGTTTATGTTGAATTCTGCAAGGAGGAGCCTGGATTCAACCAGAACCTCCCGTGTGTGCTGCTCAAGGGTCATCACACTCTTTGTGAGGTTTTTGTCAGACCCTTGGAGCTTCCACTGACTGTCCTCTCTTTGAAAGATTTTTTCATGGCGAAGCGTTAAAGGATCAGGAGACCTGAGACTCTCAGCTTTATCACCTCTGCCCTCATCTTCACTAGTACTGCTCAGCCTAGCCAGGCAGCTTCTCAGTGCGGTCATCTTCTCCAAGTTGATGTGCACTTTCAGGTCTGGTAAAGTCCCAGACAGAACCGCTCCTGGCAGCTGAGGGTCCGAGGTGTAACGCAGCCTCTGTTCCAGCTGTAAGAGCACATTAAACTTCTCCACGACATGGGTGGGCCCCACTTCACTCTCCTGAAGATGTTTCCAGTTGTCTTTGTAGCGACCAACCATGATCTGCAGATCATTGAATGATAAGGAGTATTTCTCATACAGCATCCTGCTAAAAGACTGGGATCCCTCCACAGATTTGAGGCTAGAGAGGTCCACAGTCTTCTCCTGCTCTTTGAAATCCGTCTCTGATTCAGGTGGAGGTGTAGCTAGAGGAGTCTGGTATTCCTCGTCGCTTAACTCATCCCCTTCTGATGGAGTGGCTTTGGACTTTGTTTGAAGATCATCTGTAAACACAGAATCAAATTCAAAATCAGAATAAACTACCATCAAAATTAGCTAGACAGGCAACCAAACAAACAAAATCTGCACACATTTTCACATTCTTTACCTTGTGAATTGGTAAGAAGGATACGACCAAGATCAACTACCACTAGCATTGGGTCATCAGACTGAAAATCATCTGGAAATATAACTTGAGGAGCACATATATCCAGTTTCATCGTCCAACGCTTACTATTCTCCTGTAGTTGAAAAAAGAAACAAATGTCCTAAGTCATAACAAATGCACACACACCAACCACAGATAATAATCATTTGAAAATAATAGTTACTTACAATGAACTCTCCAACTAGAAGCTGGTCTATGGTCTGACGGATTTCAGCTTTTGTCTGCATTTTGAGCTTGTTATATTGCCTCCTTGCTGCTTCAGCCACTCTCAATTCTAGCTCAGATTGATATCCAAACCCTGAAAACAAAACCAGTGAAATCAAAGCATTCAATAGAATTAATATTTATGAAGCCAAAATCGTTTTTCATGTTGGCCGTAGAGGCCAGAAGTAGAGACACAGTAATCTGTATTCATTAATAAAAAGTTCATACACTTTTTAACCAATAACTTTCCATGCCTTCAAGGCAATTTTTTTTCAACAAAATCAACTAAAATTATAATTAAAACTGATTGTAGTAGGTGTAAAATGATCAGATAAAATGTTGACACAATCTTTAATAAGAAAATGTGTGTCAGATCCTGAGAGCTCCATTTGTGTAGGGCTAAATTACTGAATTAACTCTGAGCTGACGTATTTGTTAGCTCAAAACAGATTTTCTCCATCGATTAACTGAAACACATTTGTAGATCAAATTTCCATGACTTTTCCAAAACGTCCTGGGTATTTTTATTTTTCCTAAACTTATACAGACATATAAATAGCTATGAATTTTCCAGGTTTTTTTATGACCGTATGAACCCTGTAAAAATAGAACTTCTAAACAGCAAAAAGTTAACAAATGTCTACCTGAGGTATGTACTCGACCCTTATAGAAAAAGTCGGCCACTTTCTTGATAGCCTGAGGATTGTAGATAATGTTGAGAGGGCTGGTATTGACCTCCAGTCTCCTCTCAAATTTGCTTCTTATCGGGTTACGCTCATAGATCATCTCAAAGACAGGAGACGCAGAAGACTCAGTATCAGCAGCTGAAAAATATAAAGAAAGTCAAAAACTGATTTAGCCAGAGAACACAAAAATCCATCATGTGTCCAAATCAATATTGTATTACTTTATCAGAGGTTCACATTTATCATTTTTCAAAAGTAATCACACAAATTGGGTTGCCCCTGCAGAAGCCACTTACCAACGTTGCTTTTGTCTGTACTACTACTCTGTCCAAAGGGTTGATTGATGGCAACTGCAACTTTGTCCTAAAATAGAGGGAGAAGTTATTATGGCCAAAACATTAAAGTACAGAAAAGACTGAAAAATTCCTATAGAAACCTACTGGTTTTGGAGACACCAATACTGGGAATATGGAGCCCTGTGTGGTGAGATCTCTTAGAAATAATCCTCCAAGCTTTACAGAGAGCAGAGAAGACTCTGAGCGAGGCAGTGACTCAATGCCAATCTTCACGCCTACAAGTAAAATCAAAATTTAGCATCACAAAATGTGGGTTACAGTCAATTAGGTGCAGTATACTGAATTTACTTCACCTGAAAACTCCAACTGAATAACTCCACTCTCACTGGACAGTGGATTCAATTTATCCTGCTGGAAAAGAGTGACCGCTGCCTTCTCTAGAAGGAAATCCAGCCGTGCAAAGAGGTGATCCCTCCTGGTAAAAGTGTTGAGAGTCTGAGAGTCTTCCAAAGGGTCGAAGAGATCATCTGTTTCAGCTGTGGATGAAATTTGCATATATCAAATTAATCATCTGTATACTGTAAAGTGACAGTCTGTAGGTTTGGGGATTTAGGGATATCTTGCTGGTGAGAATGTGTACTTGTGCAGAAAAAGCATGAAGAAAAGTACTTTTAATCCACATTAATGTAAATAAATCGCTGCGTGAAATTTTGGCTTTTTAGTGTACTGGTATGTTCAATTTGTTTATTTATGCAATACTAATAATTGTAGAAAGCAGTTTCATCCAGCAAATCTACCAGACCACAACAGGGGGATAACAATAGTACAATGTGAAAGTCGTACAATTTTTGGGTGCATTCTTTTAATCTCAATATGACGTGCATGTTTAGAACACTGAAAACTCACTCAGAATATCCCACTGAGCAGTTCCAGGCATGAGCTCATCTGTTACTGGCTGCCCATCTGGCCCCCTCTCAGCACCTCCATACCAGCCACCCCATCCGGGGAACCAGGATTGCAGGTACTGGATCATACCCGAACTTCCACTCCTTGGAATTGAACTGGAAGGGGAGGAGGCTGGTGGTTCTGACATGGGCTCTCTTACACTCTGCAAATTGAATTTAAGGTAAAGATGTAGACACAGATAACTGGTAATGCATTTTCAAGAGGTGTTTCTCAATGAAACACTCCTTCCAGTATTCAAATTACTGTCATTGTTGTTCTTGGCAGATTAAAATTCAGTTTTACAAAGCAAGTCAAAAAACAGACATACCAAATGGGTGGTACAGACTACAAGACGTCTGATTTTAGTTAATGTGCTTTTGACCTAAATAACACAAATCTTTGCTTGCCTCTGCGATTTCCTCCTGCTTGCGAAAAGAGTCATGAACGATTTCCCTGAGACTCTGCAACTCCTCCAGGGTCTGCTCATCTTCAATCCTCTCAAACTCATCCTGTTTTTAGAAGTGACAGACTGCAGATTAGAGCTGCATGATACTGAAAAAACCGACATTGCAATAAAAAAACTAAAACAAAAGTATTTTGTTTGTGAAATGAAGAAATACAATAACACGTCACCAGCAATCAGTAATCTAGCATACCATAATACTAAAAGGCTACTGTATGTATGTATGTATGTATGCAATCTGTACTGGTGAGAAATGTGTCTTACATGACACTGCACATTATGTAATGAGTCGATTACGCATACCAACATTGCGATGACAATACAGACATGATATACTGTGCAGTCCTACTGCAGATCACAGTTCTGCAGGCTAAATGTTTCATTTGTAAAAGCAGACTTGTTAAATATATATGACATTGAAAAGGCCCGGTAGTAAGCTTTGTGTCAAGCCATTAAGTCTATAAGACTAATGAGGGTGTTTTACCTCCTCCTGTGGGCTCAGAGTAACTCCTTTAAGCCTCTGGCGGTAAAGGCTAGTGTAGAGCTGAGCATCGCGCGCTCGCTGAAGAGCAAAATCCCAGTTCCCTCGCCTTCGCTTCTCCCTGATCTCGTCTAGGTTTGCACTGATGGCAAATATCCACCACTGGCGGCAACTGTTTCAAAAATCAATAAAATACATTTTATGTTCGTCACCAAAAGATATTATATTAAAAGTATAGAGTAAATGAACAAAAATATGAAATTTTAGGGTGGCATCTAATAACTATTTCGGTAGTTACATAATCTGTTGTTTATTTTACTGATTATTCGATTAGTCACCAATTATTTCTGCTTTGCCCTCCTTCTTTGTTTCCTGTGGGCACAGCTCCTGTTTACAGCTTTCTCAAGCACTTCATAACCGCTTAAAATGCTTTTAAAATGCCCAGAAGACATCCTTTTGGCGCTTCTGGTATTAAGAGTGAAATAGCAGTCATAAACACACCCCCAGGGTGTTGTAAAGTGCTTTGCAGCTACAACTAAATGACTATTTAACACTGAAATTAGGAGTCTTTTTAGATTTTTATAACTTTTTAGATTAGATTTGTCAATTTGGTCAACAAATCGTTGAAGCCATACTAGAATGTCCTGCACTATTGTGAGGATTTGATGGCATTTAGCAACAAAGCTAGCCAAAGCCCATATCAGGCATTAGGTTCATGCTTATCTGTTGTTTAAACAAACATCAGAATGCATTTACACATCTGTGTCAGTAATAGGTGCAACTTAAAGTAGCTGAATGCATTTATTACTAAAGGATAGTGTATATAAATATTCATGTGAAAGCATAACACTGCAATCCTTACTTTCCTGAGACAGGGACTTTGGGTCTCCACTTGCGGAACAGCATCTCCCTCTCTTTTCTGTCCAGCTCTTTGAGAAAGGCCATTATCTGCTGATACTGGACCTGTTGTTTTGTTTAATGTTATAAAAATAAAAAAAAGCTTTAATACAGAATGTTTAAGGAAACCTTACATACAAACTGTGAGAAAAATTAAATTAAATTTAATACAGGGATGCACCAATAAGATACTGAATATTGTACACAATATTAATAAAACTAGCTGGATCATCAGGTATCAGATAACTGGGTCAATGCATTCACTAAACATAATGCCTGCAAAGAGAACAGCTACATGCTGGTATTCTACGTTTCATAAATATAGATACACAACAAAGAACAAATATCATAGCAAACATCAAGGATTACCTCATTAACTATCAGAAAGTTATTTAACATGGAAAAACAGTTAGCATTTCAGCTTAAACTAGCTGTTAGCACTGCAGCTAAATTATCAATCTAGAATTCATAACTTGGGTTCAGACCAGTGTTCTCAAGTCTCACGTGCACCTCAGCGAGTTCACATGCTCACACACCACACATGGTATTTCTCACGCTTGCCAATCCATTGGATGTATATTATAATGTACTGTTGTTGAGCCAATCAGAATATAGATCGCTCTGTTGTTAGGCAGATCCAGTCAAAGAGGGTGGAGTTTCAGCCAACCCCCCCCACATTTAACCACTGAAGAACTCCCACCAAACTTCAAAACTTAAGAGCCGTGGTTCAGATATAATCTGATCTAACCATCATGTTGTCATCAACTGAGTAGAATTTAGCTGTTTTTTCTGAACTGGATTGCTCATTAATTTAAAGAAATTAAATCTTAGTTTAAATAGGATAGCAGACATCCTGTGCAGCCATCTCTGTTCACAGACTGTACAAGTGTCCTCCAGAAAAAGTGTATTGGTGCATCCCTAAATTAATACATGTAATATGTAATTTACAAAAAGTCACCACTGTCTTTGAGCTAAGCTAATGCAGAGCAGTACCTGTGAGAGATGCAGTGACAGAGGCTCCAGCTGGACCTGACCCTCAATGCGGGGGGTACTGCGAGAGCGCAGAGGCTCCTTAGAGGCGTTCCTCCTCAGCAGCACAGAAGCGCACACAGGCTCAAATATGTACTGATGCTCTCGGCTCTGCATGCAGGCAGTCATGCTCTCCTGTATTAAATGTATAAAAAAGTATAACGTACGGGAAAATTGTTTACCACTAAAAAAAATCCTGAGACTACTTTGTAAAAGAAAATATTCTTTAACATTGCTACCTGTATCTCAGCTGGAGGAAGATTTCCAAGCATAGTGCACTTGGTATCCCAGTACACACTGAACTCCTCGATTTCCAACTGCTTCTGTCGCATGAGCTTCTGAGCCTGTGAAGACAGAGATATGTTCTAATTTGCATATACAATAGCGTGACTGACAAAAAATGGTGTACACAAATATTTTAGGGCTATAAACACCCCTTTATGCATAAACAAACATTTATACAAATTGAGATAAATGGGAGGTGTGTATAAAGAAACAATGCTTGTATTTTATTAAAACCCATACCTGCAATATATCAATTTCTCTTTCTTTCTAATCATCATATATAACACAGGCAAATCAAGTCAAGACAAGTACTAATATTGCATACTTCCAGCGTTCATCATCGCTGTCAAGATATAACCTCACAACTTAACAGTAATTATCTATTAGCATTAAGATTACACAAAGAAGAGCTAAAAATTTTGGAAGATGCTAAGAAATCATAAACAAATAGTGATGATATGTGGATTTATTTATAATATATCTAATCAGTGGAGTCACTGTGAACCAAAAATGAAACCAAAAATACAAAATAAAAAATAAGTCTTTTATTTTCCAGAATTCATCTTAATATCTACTGTTTATCTTACCAGTTCTTTAGATGGGTTCTGTGCCGACACATTCTTAATACACACTCCAAACGCGAATGGTTTTTCTGGGTTGGAGAAGTTATCCTCAAACCTTAAGTGAACACCTTGAATCTTCAGCTGTAAAGAAAGATTTCATTACATTTTATTTACAATCAGCTGAAATATCCCGTAACAGAAAAGTTTGAACTTTAATCTACAAATAAATCATATGTGAAAATAAGTTACCTCAATGTTTTCAACTATTCTGGTGACCACAGAGGCAGTGACAGAGTACCAGTATGACTCTCCCTTCTGCTCACATTCACTCTGAACAACAAAAACAGTCACATTTACACAAAAGCTCTTTAGTTACATTTCAGTCACCTTCTGGTTTAGTTATTTTTAAGCCTGTGCTTCACTACCTTCCATTTGTCCTCCAAGGCTTTGAGCAGCTGTTTCTTCAGCTCTCGCTCGGCTTCCTTTTCCTGTGCCTCATCGTATTCCTGAGGGTGTGCAGGGCCAATAATAAGATTCAGCTGGGACATGGAAATGAGCCATGGGTCACTGTGAGGACGATAGAAGGGGATCTGGAGCACAATCTTCCCAATGAAGCCTGCACACATTTAAAACGCAAAACAAGCATTAAGTTTATGAAAAAGAGTTTCTTTTAAAAGGATTATTTTATACAAGAGACATTATAAATGAGAACATTGGCCACTGGTTGAAATATGAATAGGGGTTCCGGTAACATTCAACATGGTGTCTGTTTACAGATAAAGTTCTGCTCTTCAACAAAAGAAAGATAATCAGTTTGCTCCTTTTGCTGCAAGGGGAGCACTATATACTTTAACTTAATGCTCCTGTAAAGTGGACAAATAGAGTGCTTGGAAGGCTCTTATTTAAGCTCTTAGGCTTGCCTTACTCAGTACATCACGTTGAGCGCCCCACACAAAACAATTGGAGCTATGCTCTAATAAAATAACTTCAATTAATAATAGTTAAATAGCTTGTTGGAATGTTGATTTAGCCTAGCTAGCTAGCTACTTTATGATCCATGTCCACAACAGTAGCCTACCTCCATTTTAAAAGTGGGCGTGGCAGAAAAAGGTGAATAAGGACTTTAATTATACTCAGCAGTTTTTAACAAGACTAACCTGATTTGAACATTTTCTGCATTCACTTCATTTTACATTAACAAAGCAAGTCAAAGTTAAATATTTCAGTGCAACAAAGAAGACACTCTTCAGTGTCACCAAACCAGAAATTCCTGATCTTCCATATTTAGAGATGGTAAAACAGACAAATCATCTTTAGGGCCATCGAATAACTCGTACCTGCTTTGACTTCAAAAGGAAGATCAAACTCTCTGAGGGCATCTTTCCTTAATGGAAGGTTCTCAAGTTCTACCGCTCCTAGAAGACAAAGAAAAAGTGCATTCACTCGATTTTCTGAAATATTTATATTAACTCAAACAGCATGTCTTCAAGTCAACAGGGAAAAGCCTTACCTTTGAGGAGAGCGACAGAAAGTTGATCAGTGTTAAGATTGCTGACATATTTGCCCAGGTATGTGTTGAGTACCCAGGCAACAAGTCCCTCCAACATTATGAGACGTCAGGGTGGAGGGACTGGGCTGAGGTGGGGGTAAATGGGAGGGGATCTTCGGTAGCAACGGACAGGGGTTTCACTCTGAATGCTTACAGCGGTCATTTGAAGTCTAGCAAAACAAAATGGCAAAGATTACAAATTGCATAATGAAAGAGTTATCCAAAAGCAAAGTCATAGTGATGTCATAAGTCATACAGCATACATTGCACGGGCCTTATTTCAAAGTACACTGACTGTATGGAATAGTCTAAAACCATTTTTTTGTATTTACTGGCAGGCAAAAACGGCTTTTTGAACTCACAACTCTTTCAGTAAATGTAGCTGAGAAGGTAAGATATGATAATCTAACTGCATTTTTAAACCATATATCTTTAAGATTTTAAACTTCAGTACAAAAAAACACTAAAACACCAAAAATGGGCCTGCAAGCAACCATACAAGACCTGGTAGACCACCAAAACTGCCTGCTTTAGTAAGGCAAGAACTAATGTTAGCATTTGTGAGAGAAATAGACTATCCATGCTTCACTGTTAGAAAGACAAAGAATGCTTCCTTCTTTTTGTCCTGACCTGTTCTGAAAATGAATATCTTGTATTTAAATGCTAGTTTGCATTTATATGTTGTAAATAAACTCTGACGGTCTGTGATATTTGCATAATGCTATGTCTAATATTGAAGAAAGCCATAAAACAGTAAATAAAGCAAAGCAGGACATGTGAAACTAGACAATGGCAAGAGTTAAGCTAGCTGATTATGAGCTACATGCATGAACAGAAAAATATAGTTACTACTCTCTCTCTCTCTTATATCTTTAGACACTGACAAGCACACAGCTAGACAGACAGCTCAGACAGTGATCAGTGCCAAGCAGAAACAGGACTGCCAAAATATTGCTGTGGTGTAGTAGTAGTTATACTTCAGTTTCTGAATGAGTTTCCTATGTAAAGGTATACGTTTGAGTAAAATGAACCTTGTTGTTTTATTCTATAAACTACGGACAACATTTCTCCCAAATTCCATTATAAAAATATTTTCATTTAGAGCATTTATTTGCAGAAAATGAAAAAGAAGCAGAGCTTTCAGACCTCAAATAATGTAAAGAAAACAAGTTCATATTAAAAAAAATGTAAGAGTTCAGAAATCCTGAATCCTGAGTTCAGAATAACCCTGGTTTTGAATCACAGTTTTCATGAATCTTTGCATGTTCTCCTCCACCAGTCTTACACACTGCTTTTGGATAACTTTATGCCACTCCTGGTGCAAAAATTCAAGCAGTTCAGCTTGGTTGGATGGCTTTTGATCATCCATCTTCCTCTTGATTATATTCCAGAGGTTTTCAATATGGTAAAAAAAATCATACTTTTAAAGTGGTCTTTAAATAGTGGACGTAAGAGAGTAGAGAAAGTACAGATACCGCATTTTAGTATTAAGTACAGTAAGCTAGTAAAGTAGTTGATCACTGCAAGTGGTGCTTAGATAGGATCAATGTGCGATTACAGTGGGCTGTAATAATGGGGCCTATTTGGAAAGCTGGGTACCAACAAAAAACACATGTAGCTCCATATGAGAATGCTGGCTGTGGTCCTGAAACAAAACTGTAGCTGTTAAGGGTGATTATAGTTAGATTGATAGTTCTGCTTACCATTCTTTTAGGCCCAGGCGTGAAAGCAACCAGTTATGTAGTTAGCTTAGTCACTTTATTCCACACCTTGCTAAACTAGACAGCTGAAAGTAACTTAATAATAGTGTTGCCAGAACATTTAACTAGCTATAAAGAACCCCCAGACAACCAGAGTAATTAAGATAGCCTAGCTGGCTAACGTGGAGTTACACTGCGCAGCAAAACAGAAACAGAAACATGTAAACACATGCTAAGCTAGTTTAGTTAGTCTCTCAGCAGCTTAGCTAGCTTTCTAATTAGCTAGTTAACCTAGCGGGGTCCTTCTCGTCTTCTCCGCATATTATACACCACAGAGCTGACAGCACACACACTGACAAAGCGGACTAACAAACAAACGGCGAGCAAACAACTCCAGCGCCCCGGTCAGAGAGAGAGGAGCTGCGGGGGTAAAGGTTACAGTCGCTACTACACTGAGCCTGTTAGCCGCTTTAGCATAACTGCACAGACAACCAGCAACTTTCCACACATAGCTAACCTACACACCTGCTCTAACCGACCCGCTGCCTCCGTCTCTCAGCGCTCTGCTGTACCGCCCCCCGGCTCTTATCCTCCGCGCTTTATCCAGCTATCTGCCCGCTTTACTCAGCGTCTCTCCGCTCTTTGTGTTTATCGCTGAGCCCCATGTCAAACTGACACAAGCGCTGAGTTTCCTGGAACAAGCCAACAGCGCCGTACGAACTGTTCACACGAACCGATTCCTTTACAAACGATTCATTACTCCACTGAACCCAGGTGTAGAAGTATACAGCTCTGGGAAAAAATAAGAGACCACTTACAATAGATTAGTTTCTTCGTTTTGACCAAATAAAAAAATAAACATAAACATAAATCTACATATAATCTGAGTAAAACGAAAATTCATTAAATTTTCAGTAAAGTTAACGTTACACATGTAAATTTCAGCTGTTGCAATGCCCCATATAAAAAATAATTTATGTAAAATACATTTGAAAGTGTATGAAACGGGTCAACATTATTTTTCTTAATGTCCTGCAATTGTTTGAAATACATTTTTAAAAATAAGGAATACAGTTGACAAACAGCTATAAAATATAATAAAATATATTATATAAATTATACTATGAATTTTGGAGCAAAGTCGCAGAATATTTAAATCTGTCTGACTTGTAGCTATGTAACATTTCTTATACTTGTGTATTTTTTTGCTTTATTTCATAAAATATATATATATATATATATATATATATATATATATATATATATATATATATATATATATATATATATATATATATTAATAACACTGATGCCTATTCTCATTGGTGTGCTATTTGTTTGTGGTGATTGATTAATGTGCTATTTTTCTGTACATTGCATTTACTTTATAACCAATAAAACAATACATTTTTAGATTAGCTTTTCATTTTCGCTCTGTACAAGATTCTAACCTCTTATTATTCCTACTTACTTGTGTTTTTTTGTCTGAATAAATGTGTAGAAGAATCATAGGGATTTGCAGAAATCAGTAATAGTATTAATAGAAAAGGTTATGACATAATGAACTTGGCTTGTTGTAAAACAAATGAATCTACGAGTCTAAGTTCGGTTCATTTTAGCGAATATGTCCAAAGAATCGATTCAGCAAACTGAACCAAACTGACGAGCAAAGTTCCAACCGGGCTTTTCCGGTCACGTGCCAAAACAAAGCGATTTGCCGCGCCTGCGCTGTAGTAGACATCTAGCGTTGGGAGGTCTGGGTGGGCTGGGCGACATGGCCCTAAAGTAATATCACAATATTTCAGGATATAAAGATATGTTTGCAGATATGACAAAACATTTAACAGTAAAAAATAATAATTCCATGAATAACAAAATTATTATACAATTTTATTTGGTGATATTATTGTATATAATATGATATGATATGATATTACTAATTGAGATTTTTACCAGATTGTAACAGAAGTCCTTGATCCATCATGTCATGATACTAATAATGCACTCCATATATCCAGGATTGAAGTAAAATTAAATATATTAGACAGACACTATCTGTCTCTACTAGATATTTAATGGAAAATGAGGTCAGTGTGAATTCTTTTGCTACAACCAGCAAAAACATTGTACCCTGATTGTCCATATGGCCCTAAAATGAATGAGTTTATATATTTTAGTATATTTGTTTATATTCAAAATTCTTGGCGATATTACTACGTACCATAAGATACGACACACCCCTACTCAAAAATGTCAATTTCTTGTTTATTTATAGAATTACTTACTAAAAAAGTTAATAAGATATTTTACTAAAGCTAAAGCTTGATATTTTGATATTTCAGTATTATTCATAAGTATAAATAACAGTGATCTCTAAAGCTAAAGCTTGAAGTTATGGCATTTAAATAACAGCAGATTAAATATTTAAATATAATTGTTTAATTAATTGATTTATTCAGGAAAAGTACAAATCTAAATCTAAGGTGTTGCAATGCCCCATATAAGAAATTAATATATGTAAAATGCATTTAAAATTGTATGAAAATAGTAAAAAAAATGTATTTTTCAAACGTTTAAAAAAATAAAATTACATAATGTAAAATAAATTTTAAATAAATGAATGTATATATATATATATATATTTGGGATAAGACAAGACAAAAAACTGTACAAATCAAATTATAAATGGTACCATATCATATAGTGTTAAATAACTAAATAACATGCACAAAATCTCTAAAACATATACAGTACAGTATCCAAATGTATCTGTAGCTGAAAAAGATGTGTAGTTCCAGTGTTGGCCAGGGTGAGTCTCGCTTGTACAATAAGTGCTAAAGAAAGAGGCCATGGCAGCTTTAAAACGTGATCCACGGGGTGCCAGTGATGCTCATTTCTTTCTGTCTCATGTCTTTTTCGAGGTGTTGTTTTCCTCTGTAACTGGCCTAACGGCTAAAGCCTTAATTAGAGAAAAGACTGAGCTGTAAGCAAGATGTTTGTCACCCACGTGCATTTTAATGACTCTTTTTCTTTCCTTTACACACACACTTTCACAAATACACACACATACACACATATAAAATGCACTTTTGAGTTCATGTTCTGATCTGTTTGGCCATGCTTTGAGCAGAGCTTAAAATGTAGGTTTCTTATTTCTGTGCTAGATTATGAAATCAGGGCACACGCTGGTGTGTATTTAAACTGCTGTGAGTTGTAATAAATCCTCTAAGACAAATTTGCTTTACACCAGATACGGTGTGTCAGCTTCTTTCAAATGTCTGCCATTAGCACTGTACTGTCAGGGGTCATCTTTCACTAATGACTCAAGTTCCAGGCCTTTTTCTATGTGCTCTCAATCTACGACTCTAATTACTGAACTACAGAAATACCGTGACTACATCAGATGTGATAAAATGCACTATGTAGTGTAATCCACCCAGATGCCACAATGTAATCCCTTTGGCCACACCAGTTATTCCCTGATGTCAAAACCACCATCCCCCCACGCGTTAAAGGGGCAACGCAGACGTTTTTGGCTGCCTCCATTTGTGATGTATCTTGAAAGTAAATTTACCGTTCTCCTGCAGAGCACACGGAATAACAATAATCCCAGCAGATGTGGAGCTCCACACCCCCCTGGCCGGTCATGTGCAGGCACATAATCCATGGCATGCCTTCAGTGGCGTAAAGGGCCATCTGTTCAGCTTACAGCACTACAAACCTCCACATCTGGACAGAAGAGGGGGGCAGTACTCTCTGTATTTTAGGCACTTAAAATACTCTTGTCTGTGATTTTGTGATGATGCATTTGTGGGAGTACATCACAATCTGATTCTGACAATACAAAACAATTGTAATTGTCTTTTTTAAATACCTTTTTTATTGTGATACACAAACAAGTTGTTAAAAAATGACTTTAGAGATTTTAAAACAATGTACCATTTTGTATGTGAAACATGAATGGATATCTGTGGTTGTTCTCCTGTGTAATCAGCACCGAAGGGGTGGAGCGCTATGACCTGTGTAAGTCAAGCAGCATCAGTGTCAGTAACAGTAGAGGGCCACAGGAAGCAAGGTCACGCTGCTGTTGTTCTCAGGGATCTGGGTTGCATTCTCAGGGTGTAGATAATGACTGGAAAGCTGGGGAGATCAGTGTCCCAAGCCCAGGCTTTACTATAATCTTCACTGTTGTCCAATTAGGTTGACTCTGACAGGTGCCATTGGTCATCTGGGTTCAGGAGCATGTTCTTGTTTTCTTCTGTGACTTTGTTAAACCACATTTTCATCCATTCCTATCATTTTTAAATTATTTGAGTGAAAGAAGATAACCTAGTGCTTAAACAAACATAGAAAGACAATTAATCAATTGTTTTTTTGGTGTTTAACAACCAGAAACTACTAATAATTGCATGACCCCAGTGAATCAATACATTCTAAGTCTAAATATTTAAGACATTCCCTTTCTAATGAATGTGTTCACCTACTTTAAATTGCACCCATTGCTGACACAGATGTGCAAATGCACATACCGCATGTCTTGTATTATCAAATGAATTGGACTCTGAAGCAAATAAGTACATTTTGTTTGCCACTATGCGTAAAGTCAGGCATGGGCTACAGGGCTATAATATGGAAGGTAAATCCTGCCAAAAATAATACTGAAATGAAAACACTAAAATGAAAATGTAAATACCATTTTGTGCTTTCTTTTTACCATAGTATAAAGCCTCCAGCATTGAGCATTGAGTTAGAGAGTTATGGGCTCTGAGTGGTCTAGCAGGCTAAGCACTGCTACTATGATCAGGAGATTATTTGTTCGAATCCTGTTCATGTAGCTTGCCATCAGCTACCAGAGCCCTGAAAGAGCACAATTGGTCTTGCTCTCTCTGCTTTGGGTGGGTAGATGGCGCTCTCTCCCCACATCACTCCAAAGGGTGATGTTGATCAGCACAAGGCGTCTGTGAGCTAATGTATCAGAACAGAGTTGCTGCGCTTTCCTCAGAACGCACTGTGATGCTACTCGGAAATGATGCATCAGCAGCAGTTTGAAAAGAAGCGGTGGCTGACTTCACATGTATCAGAGGAGGGGTGTGTTAGTCTTCACCCTCCTGGTGTTGGGGCATCACTAGTGATAGGGGGAGTCCTAATGAGTGAGTTAAGTAATTGGCTGCGTTAACTGGTAAGAAAATGGGATATAGATTAGAAATAAAATTAAAAGAAAAGTTAGAGAGTTGGGATAATAATATGTGGTGGTGATCATCAAACATCTTGACCTTATTAAGGCTCTTGTTGATGAATGCAATCAAATTCTTCCCTGGGCAGTAGTAACTCTTAATCCAACAGACTTAGGCAGCCTTGACTCCCAGAAGAAAAAATTATCAATACTTTTGTTCATATAGATTATTAACATCATGTGTATGAGAGGCACCACACACTGCAATGACATGGCAAAGACAAACAAATACTGTCAAAAATGCACACACATACCACATGTCATGGGACAGGATTTATTATCTTGTCCCGTGACTTCTGTTATGTCCAGCAGAAGCTAAAGAAAGCTCTACTGACCTGAGCGATGTGCATGTGGGTCCTCTCGCATTCAGTTTGGATGTGATTTCTGAGTCGCTCATCTCTTCGCATGGACAGTTCTTGCCAGATGCTGCCAGTCACAATCATTGTCACCCATATCATTATGCACTTGTTTATCATCTTATTTTAAAACCATGGACATTATTATAAAGATGGGTCCTGCTCAAACTGTGGAAAACTTACCTATACCATTATTCTTCCGCCAACAAACTTTGCTGGCACTATGCATTCAAGCACACAGTGTTTCTCCCGGGATTCAGCGAACTAGATTTTGGACAGCGGAAAGTTTCAGCATGATTCATTACTTCAGAGAAAGTTTCAGCTGCTCCAGAGCACAGTGGTGGTGTAAAGATAATGCTTGCTATTGTGTATGTGTTAAATTTAGGCCTATGGATCTTGTTTAAAAATGACATGATATTTTGATTAAGTGCCACAATAGAAGTTGCTGAGCTCATCAATTTAACAATTCCGCTTACAGTGTTTGCCAGCGGCACCTTTATCAGACTTTAGTACCTGCAAGGCTACTGCATTGCAGTGCATGGTCTCATCATACACACCTGATTTACCTCTTCAGCAAATTCAACTCATATTAAAGGACCGATATGTATCATAAATTTCTGAGGTAACTTAAGCACTGGCCCCTTTTTAGCTTGTAGTGCTTCAGACAATATGTTCTTTAAATTGTCTGTTATGAAGTGTAAATCTGATTGTATACTTTTTAATACTCTGATCCAACCCAGTGCCCATTCCCCAGTCTTATTTTGCCAGGTCTGGAACACAATAGCAGTTAAATACAGTGTCTGGCACCTTCGTTATCCTTCTAAGAAAAGCTCCATGACCAGAATTGAAATACAGTAAAGTAAATTTTGCCATTGCATTTAATAGATGAGGACAGCTTTGAGCGTAGAGGGACTACAAGTTAGCTATTTTCTCCTTAACAGGGAAGCACTGAGCTTCTGCTAAGGTTAGCTAACCGTAGCTAAGTAAATTACCACAACCACTAGCTAGCAGGGATAGGCATTTTACGTAATTTGAACATTTGAGTGCTTGCATTTATTCTCAGTGGTCCATGTGCAGTTTGGGTTATCAGAGCAGTGAATATTTAAGATAAGTAAAGTGATATCTAGAAGATAAGTGATAATTTAAGTACTCTTTAAAGAGATGGGTTTTAATCGACTTCCATGGGTCTTAAAGGAAGATTGGAAGGGCTTTTGTTAAGAAATGTTTAACTGTATATAGCAGCTTATAAAAAAGGAAAGAACATACAACATAATTGCACCAGGTTAAAATACATTAAATAATCTCAAACATACTTTCCTGTAATGTATATGTACAGCTCTGAAAAAAAATAAGAGACCACTTTAGTTTCTGAATCAGTTTCTCTGATTTTGCTATTCATAGGTATATGTTTGAGTAAAATTAACAGTTTTATTCTATAAACCACAGACAACATTTCTCCCAAATTCCAAATACAAATATTGTAATTTAAAGCATTTATTTGCAGAAAATTAGTAACAAATGGCTGAAATAAAAAAAAAAGATGCAGAGCTTTCAGACCTCAAATAGTGCAAAGAAAACAAGTTAATATTCATGAAGTTTCAAGAGTTCAGAAATCAATATTTGGTGGAATAACCCTGGTTTTTAATCACAGTTTTCATGCATATTGGCATGTTCTCCTCCACCAGTCTTACACACTGCTTTTGAATACCTTTATGCCACTCCTGGTGCAAACATTCAAGCAGTTCAGCTTGGTTTGATTGCTTGTGATTACTAATCTTTCTCTTGATTATATTTTAGAGGTTTTCGATTTGGTAAAATCAAAGAAACTCATACTTTTTTAGAGGTCTCTTATTTTTTTTCCAGAGCTGTATGTATTTTTGTGTATATTTGTGCACCACTGCCATTTTTATTTGGTCTTGCAGCTCTGATCTGGGCTGGTGTGAAGGCAGGGTGAGAGTCATGACAGTGCAGATCTCCTCACCAGTGCCTCAGTCACTGCATCCCTCCTCAGCCCAGTTGGCCCATAGCCACGTAACCATGGCGACAACGAGAATTCCGCCAACGAGGATGCTCATATCGATATATATGTTTTTCTGTCTCATCCTACTATCTTCTGAGAAAACACGAAAGGGAATGTAAACAATTACCACAGAGCTGTGGTCTGTGGGGTGTGTGTGGAGGGGGGCTGCTCGGGCCCAGGCTCTGCTGGAGCTGCGTTTGGAGCTTGTTTGCTGTAGCCATGCCCCACAGCTAGAACTGTGTGCTGTCAGGTTGCTTTACAGCGCACGAGTCACTGCTGTTCAGCCAGGGACATCCCCCATCCACAGCAGCTCCCTCCATCATCACCGCCTAATCTCCCACCCGGAATAACGCTCCACTGCCTCGTGTGTGTGTGTGTGTGTCTGTGTGTGTTTAGGATTATTGCTCTAGACTCCGATGATTTTGATCCAGTTTCACCAGATTATCAGTTCATCGCTTGGTACAATCTGGAACTGTGCTCAAACATTTGAGACGACACTTCCTTTTAAACACGCAGCAAGACATCCTCCTTGTGGGTCCTAATAAAATCATATGGGTCATTATCTCAATACTGTGCCTACTGTACTTCTGCCTCTCATAACCTTTGTTTTTATTATTGTGTGTATTTATTATATTAGTAAGATCTCAGAAACTACACAGAAATCATGTTTTCACTGCATCTCATATGCATTTGTCCACCAGGTCATGGCAAGCTGCATCACAGGGTGGATAATTTTAATGGAGCTGCAAAAAGCTGCATGTTAAAATGTTCATTTGTTTTATATATATATATATATATATATATATATATATATATATATATATATATATATATATATATATATATATATACAGCTCTGAAAAAAAGAGATCACTTCATTTTTTTCTGATTTTGCTACTTATAGGTTTATATTTGAGTAATATGAATATTGTTGTTTTATTCTATAAACTACGGACAACATTTCTCCCAAATTTCAAATATTGTCATTTTAAAGCATTTATTTGCAAAAAATGAGAAATGGCTGAAATAACAAAAAGATGCAGAGCTTTCAGACCTCAAATAATACAAAATACAGAGTTCAGAAATCAACATTTGGTGAAATAAACCTGTTTTTTAATCAGTTTTGTGCATCTTGGCATGTTCTCCTCCACCAGTCTTACACACTGCTTTTGGATAACTTTATGTCACTCCTGACGCAAAACTTCAAAAAGTTGGATTGATGGCTTGTGATCATCCATCTTCCTCTTGATTATATTCCAGAGGTTTTCAATTTGGTAAAATCAAAGATACTCATAATTTTTATGTGGTCTTTTATTTTTTTCCAGAGCTGTATTTTATTTTACTACGACAGGGAGGACAGTTTAAGATGTCTTTACATCAGCCAAATATGAAGATAATATGATAAGTATTAAGGGAAACTAATATTATTAATTGAGTGTTTTCATTCCCTTGAAAATAAAAAAAACAGTGTGAAGGTTGTGATGTCACTGATACTATCAAAGGTTTATTTCTTAAAGGGGCGGGGTTATCCCAAGATGACTGGTAAACCCAGAGTTTGCGAGTACGTTTAAATAGATTCATGTTTTAATAAAAAAAAGACAAATGTCCAGTTTCACCAGATTATCATTTCATCGCTTGGTACAATCTGGAACTGTGCTCAAACATTTGAAACGACACTTCCTTTTAAACACGCACCAATACATCCTCCTTATAAATCATATGGGTCATTATCTTAATACTGTGCCTACTGTACTGTACTGGACCTCAAAACATTAGATTGTTTTAGTCTTTTTTTATTTTATCAATATTTATCATATTTTATCAATATAAATCACGTTTTCACTGCATTTCATATGCATTTGTCCACCTTGTCATGGCAAGCTGCATCACAGGTTGGACAATTTTGAAAAATTGATGAAAATTTGGTGAAAATGTGGTTGATCTGGTTCAGAGCTGTATTATGAATTGTTTATGTTCTGTTTCAACGATGCATCTTGATTTTCTTTAGATATATTTTATTTCACCAAGACAGGGAGGACAGTTTAAGCTGTCTTAACATAAGATAAATATGGAGATAATTATTAAGCAAAACTAATATTATTAATTGCCAAAAATTCAGCAAGTGTCTTCAGTCCCTTAAAAATAAAACAGAGTGTAAGTTGTGATGTCACTGATAGGTTCCTTTCTTAAAGAGGGCAGGTAAACACGGAATTTACATTTTAATATGCTCTATATTTTAATTAAAAAAGCCAAAAATTCCAGGCTCACCAAATTACCATTTCATTGCTGTGTATAATCTGGAATGGTACTCAAACCCTGGAGACGACACTTCCTTTTAAACACACACCACGACATCCTCCTTGTGGGTCCTAATAAAATCATATGGGTCATTATCTTAATACTGTGCCTACTGTACTGTACTGGACCTCAAAACATTTGACATTTTTAATTAATTTGAGTATTTATCCTATTTATAAGCTTAAATAGCTTGACATTTTAATACAAATAACTAAACAAATAAACAAAATGTCCAACCTAAAAAAAATCTTTTAAACATTTTTCACATGTGTTATACAACCTCTGAAAAGATTTTCAACCTCAGCAGGCAGCACTGCAGGCAGAGTGAAAAACCCGCCCCCACATCAAAGAAAACTGTATTAAAGATAGGAAAATGACTTGAAGGTAACATTTCTCAGTATTTGTAATAATGTGATCATTGAGATTAAATCTTGAGAAATGTATTGTTACTTACTGTTTGTATTAAATTTAAACAACTATGCTCAACTATGGTCTGAACACAAAAGGCACGTTATATTGATATTGATCCATTTCATCGTTTTGTACAATCTGGAGCTGCGCTCAGACATCTGAGATGACACTTCCTTTTAATCATGCACCGTGACATCCTCCAATTGGGGCCTAATAAAATCATAAAATGTGAGACTGACTGGAGGAAACAAAACCAAACAAATGATGTGTACCGGATATCAGCACAGGAAATCACAGTAATGTGCTGCTAAGCAATGTGGGGCACCGAAGATAAAACAACAGATGTGGAAGAAATTGCTGTAAAGAAGGGAAGATCAGGCTGTTTTTCCTCCCCTCTCTCTCTTTCTCTCTCTCTTTCTCTCTCTCTCATTACTCAGTTTGATCAAAGATGCACAGCCAGATTGTTGCTGCTACACTACATGTGCTGTAAGATTATTCCTCCCACAGACTGCAGATGTACACACACCATTTCTTCCGTCTTCTCTCAGAAAATATTTGCTGTATGTCAGACAAACTGCCCCATTAAATCAGCAGAAATTTGTGAATGTAACATTTCATCGTGTCACAAATTGCTGCGCTATGGTTTCTGACATTGTTGCTGTGTAGAGTCTCAGATAAACAGTCAGCTGCGGGAGTCTGAGCGTTCTGAGCATCAGACGTTGACATGTTTTGACATTTCTTAAATTACAATAGAGCTAAAATGCAAAATACAGAATGTGCTTCTGATTCCGCTTTAAGAAACACAGTGTGGAAAAGTGCCAAAACACAAGAAACTAGACCAGTAGATCACAAGCCATCAAACCAAGCTGAACTGCTTAAATTGTTGCATTATACAAAAGTTATACAAAAGCAGTGTGTAAGACTGGTGGAGGAGAACATGCCAATAAATATGAAAACTGTGAATAAAAAACAGGGTTATTAATTAATATTAACTTGTTTTCTTTGCATTATTTTAGGTCTGAAAGCTCTGCATCTCTTTTGTTATTTCAGTCATTTCTCATTTTCTGCAAATAAATGCTCTGAATTACATAATGTTTATTTGGAATTTGGGAAAAAATGTTGTCTGTAGTTCATAGAATAAAACAACAATGTTCATTTTACTCAAACATATACCTATAAATAGCAAAATCAGAGAAACTGATTCAGAAACTAAAGTGTTTTTAATTTTCAGAGTTGTATTTTTGTCTCGTTTTGTCTAATTTAACTTGCTACAATTGTTGATAAACTGTAGAGTCTCTGCATTTTACCTAGATTCTGCTTTTGTACCAAATCATGATTACAATCACCTGTTGACATCCTGCACTGCTTTATTACTATTTATTATTATAGGTGCTTTTTTTTACCTCTTTAGTAGCCAAAAAAAATACTACTTGTTGAAATATGTGACAAGCCTGAAATGCTGGAATGGAAGTACATTACCCAGTGAAATGTAGTTGACCATCTTTTATAAAGATATATTTTATATACTGTATATACTGTCTGCTATCAAATAATCAAATAGTCAATAAATGTACTAAACATTTTTGTCCCAATATTTCCGGGTTCTAAAAGAAAATGTGATTGAGAGAGCTGAAAGGATTATTTTATGCGTTTAACCTCCTAGGACCTTTTTCACGTTTTTGGGTTGTCTAGACCACAACACTAATTTTGCTCTATAAGGGCCTGGTGTCCTCGTATGAGGACATTATACTGTCACAAAGTGGTGGCCGAAGAGTTTAACACATTGCAGTTTCGGTTTTCTTGAGAAATTTAAATAAACAGTAAATGTTTTTTTTTTTTTTACTTTGTTATGTATTCGTGTTGAAGCAGCACTTCAAATTAGCCGTTTTGCTCAAAGGGGCACAATTGTTGTTTCTACTTTTGTTTTGCTCTCAGGCAAAGGACGCTGCTGTGTTCAGTCACAAAATAAATGTTTTGCACATCGTTACTAATTGAAACTTCATTGTGTCCTCAAGTCCTCATATGTGGACATCATTTTTCTCAGAAACTACATCATATAAAAAGATATTTCTTTGTTTTTACACTAATCAGGTGCCAATTAGCCCAAATAGCAAAGAGAAATGCATGCCATACAAGAGATCGGGTCTTAGGAGGTTGAATGCGAATTGATACATTTGTCCATTTTGCAATGAAGTGCATCCACAAATAAATAGTATACTTACCTAGATTAAGTTTTTTTTTCCTCAGTGCACACATGGAAAAAGCAACACCTACATTTCTATGGGAAAAATAGTTGGAAATCTTATGTAAACAAAAAAAAATCATGTATTTGCATTGTCAGATGGAAAATGAGCCAAACACTTGTTTAACACTTTGGCGTCACCATTTATTCCATTAGAACATAAAGTAAAAAAAAGAACCAAAACTGAACAAAAGAGGATTGAAAAAAAAAAGAATGAAAAATTCCCTTTCTATTCACAGTTGTTACATTTGATTACACATTTAATTTTGTAATTTAATCCTCAAAATCTTCTCCCATTAACCACATTTGCAACATCAGGGTATGGTCTTACACATTTGATGCATGACATTTAGTTAGCTGTTAGTATATTTCTCTAATTCTGCCCATAAACATGATGGATTACATTTTTTTTACTATTCCTGTATTCCTTATCACACTCCCACATTATACTACTACCTGTTACAAAATGCTCACTTTTAAGGAATTCTTTGGTGACATTATGATTTATGATTTATGATAAAGTCTACTTTATGGCTCACTGGGATTATGTGCAATATATCAACTCTTAAAGTGCAAGTAGATAAACCTAACCTCAGTACTAAGTGAGATTTACTTCTCTGTTAACAAAAATAACATAGAAAAAATATCAATTACCTTGCACATTTACATAAAAATATATGCAATGATATGCTCCAATTGATGTGCTAAAATGTTATGCTCAGTACTTCTTAAAGAAGAATTCCAACAATTAAAAAAAAACCTAGATAATTTAGTTGTTGTCATTCAGTGGTTTGATGTGAAATGGTGAACACTAGGGAATCTTTAATGTTTTTATAGTAGTGGGGGAAAGTACTAGGGGTCATGATATTTCCAGGTTAGGGTTATAGTTCCAGGTTCTCCCTCTGTCTCCGTTGAGTTCATACTACATTTCCCAGAATCCTCATTAATTTAACACATTGTATTTCACTCCAGCCAATCAAGGATAGTTACCTAGATCCTCATCACCTGAATACTTAACCACTTTCACCTGTTGCTCATTATCCTGCTCTATTAAAACCTGTCTGTCTGTTTTTAAGCTTCTTTGCAAAGTATTGCTAATTTACCATGATATGTTGTAGTATTTTTCCTTTTGGGTTGTCCCTTTGCTTTTGAGACCTGGTTTTGATTTTCTCTCTGTTTTTGACTTTAGATTGCATTTGGTTTCACTTGGTATCTTACTCATGTCTGTCATTCTTAATCTTATTTAGTAGTGGGGCTTTTAAAAAAGATCAAAGCAAGCAGCAAATTATTTTTAAAAGATCAGTTTTTTTATTAAAGTCTTTCTTATAGATAACTGAAAGAAGTGTATTGTCTGTACTATTTACGGGAAAGTCACATGACTTTTCTGTTTTTTTTTTTTTTTTTAAGCAATGTGCAAAAACACTGTTCCATTTAAATTCTTAGTATTTAGGCCCAATCTCATTTTACCCCTTTGCCCTACTACTTACCCCTACCTCTTCTTTTCAAATGTGTAATCCTCCCTCTAAGAATTGGGACAACCCTTCAAGGACCCAATACGTCATCCGGAGGGTTAAAGTTCAGTAACCTAGCTGCTGCTGATTAACTAGTTAACTTTAGGGCTTTATTGTATGTCGTCAGAAAGGAGGGAGATGGTGCAAAAAAATATTATTATTGTGCATTCCTTAATTCCTTTGTGAGGGGGAGCTAAAATTAGCTTTGATTAGCTTTTTTTTTTTTTTTTTCTGTTCTGCCTTAAATGCTGCAGCCCCTGCAGTCTGTTGCACCATTTAAGGTGGAACGGGAACGTTAGCTAGCTAGCTAGCTATTGAGACAAACTAATAGCGAACTTTTTTATGCTTATTATGAATAATTTGACCATAAAACATTGAAACTACACATTAAACTATGGTAATGTAGTGCTAATGGTCATTTTAACAAGAGATACTTTTTGTACTTTTTGATTCTCATACCCCTGGGTTTGAAGTTAGCCTATGAAAAATCTCCATTTAAAGGTCTAACAAGCCCTATCTATCTATTCCCCCTACCCCTCCAGACTAACAGGAATGGTGACACCCCTACTATTGTTTAGCTGCTTTGAACTTTGAACCACATTGAAGTGTAAGCATTGTTTTACATCTGCAAGTATCTGGTTTGTCTAACTAATAGTATAGGATTCTGCAATGGCGATACATTTACCAATGAACCTGCACAAGTCGAGTTGTGTAGATTTATATGCTTGACAAAACCAAAAAAATATCTCATATATATTTATTTTTTATATATTTAGCTATATCTTACGTTAAATAGATCATACCTCTTTACTGTTCTTTATCTAAAACCTATTGTAAAAAATATATCTAGCACTGGTATATCTGGTATTTCTACATATCTGATTCTCATATCTCTGTTTATAGGAGCGGTGTCTTTCACATCAAACCACGCTGAATGGCATTGTTTACATCATAACAATGTAATTATGCAGAAATCAAATATTAAAACTGCTGGAATTCCACTTTAACTAACAGCCTGAATAAAGAGGTCTACAACACAGTAATGTTACGCAGTGTTGTTACTGGAACAGTTTACGTCTTAAGGCTTGGTTCAGTAATTTGTATTCAAGTATAAAATCCTTCCAACGTCGTACATCATTTCTGCCTCATTCATAGAGTTTGGGAGTCCCGCGACCTGTGGCGGCTTATTGAGCCTCACCTTTGTCACCGTGGGGTAATATAAGGGTCTTTTGTGAAGACGCAACCCAGCGCCCCTCTCTGAGTCATCTGTGTACACATCCATGAACCTGCCGCTGTGGCCTCGCAGGCTTTACACTCAGTCCTCCCCCTCCTCCTCGTCTGTCCTTTTGGATTTGAGCCGCTGGAAACAGTGGATCGTGGAGGCCAAAAAGAAGCTGGCGATGATGGCGGCCACTGATATACAGATCCCGGAGAAAATGACTATCAGATAGTCTTTAAGAGTGAGCATCCCCCGACATTCTCGGAAACTGTCCTCAGAAAGCCAGCTCAGAGGGACCGGATCAACCTCGTTTTTGACGATACACTCCATGCCGTCCAGCTCTGCAGGGGAAAGCACAAGCGTCACACTAAGATGAAACAGCACAGATATATATATATATATATATATAGACTTCAGATGCTCAAATGACCTATTCATCAACAGATAATCTCAAATGCAGTGGGGGAAAATGATCATAAGTATCTATCCATATTTAGTGAACATATAAGAAGAATAAGCTGATTTGGTGGATTTACATGGATTTACAATGATGTTTATAATTTGTCTATTGCATGTAATGTGAAGGATGATCACCATTATATCAGCAATACAACATACCATTATAATGCATACAAACATAAATATCTTCATGTACTCCAGCCATAATATGATGATTTTACCTCAACAACGATAAATTAACTTTCAGTTAAAGTCCCACTAGGTAGGATTGAGATTTTGTGCTTGTGGGCTCCCCCTACAGTTGTAGAGTGTAATAAATGTTTCAGGCGGATTCGTTTCTCTTTCTTGTTTTCTGGCTTTCACAGACATATTCGGTCTCTTTCTAGCTTCTGCCAGATTATCTGTATGTTAGTTTGTAAAGAATGAATCAGTAGTCCTTGTAGAACTTTAAGAACTGAAGGTCAGAAAGCAGGTCGCAGTTTTCGCAAGCGTTGGTCGCGGCCGCCTTGGAAAACATACAGAGTCTGGTTTGAGCTCAGAGGAGCTCTGGCACAGACACGAGAGGACAGCTATTCCACCTATTACACCTCAATGCAGCGCTGCAGTGAGATTCAAGCTGTAATTTTACTTCTTTAAAAAGATCAAAAATCAAGGAAATCCTACCTAGTGCTGCTTTAAAGGAGAACTCCGGTGTAAAATTGACTTTGGGTGTAGTAAAACATGTTTAAGGGTACTAACCTTTATTGAATAGCAGACCTCCTTTTTTCTGCAGCTTTTCCGAGATCCAGTAATTTTGTGCGTCCACTTGCCCCTGCAGATTTTTTTTTTCTACACCGTTATCCAGGCTCAACATAGCCCCACACACTTCATTGGTAGGATCCATAGAGCCCTGACATTTAAAACGAGGCATTAATAGCTTTAAAACTGCACAGTACGTTTATTAAAAGCTACTGTTTACATCCCATAGTGTAGGTAAATCTCTGTGAGCTGCCATCTTAAAGTAAAGTCCTGATCAGTACAGTGATGGCAGCATCCGTTTTGTCAGACACAGTGTTTTTTTAATAAGCTTCTTGTCCACTTTTAAAGTTACGAATACCTCGTTTTAAATGTCAGAGCTCTCCGGATTCTACCAATGAATTGTGGAGCTACTTTGAGCTGGATACCGGTGTAAAAATGTATTTATCTTCAGGGGCAAGTGGATGCCCCGAAGTGCACAAAATTACTGGATCTCGGAAAGCTGTGGGAGAGCGGAGGTGGGCTGTTCAACAAAGGTTAATAGTCTTTATCATGTTTTACTATACCCAAAGTCAATTTTACACCGGAGTTCTCCTTTAAATCCCATATTGATTATTAAACTCTCCAGTTTATTGATTTATATAAATCCCTGAGAGGCCTTGTAGTACATGTCTACTAGAACTTTAGCATGGACACATCCTATTCATTACAATGGAGAGAGCATGCTGGGTTGCACTGCGATGAATACAGCCTTTCTCTACAGTAAGAAAAATTCAACAGAGCTCAACTTTAATACGATAAATAAGTAAGGCCGTCAAGCTGTGTCCAGGCAATCGGAAAGACGTAGACTGCTCTTGTGTGAGCGACACACCCAGAACAGGTGCCTTCAAACCACAGAAGAGATGCTGACATGGATTTAGAGAGATCCAGTGTGGCAAAATACATTAAAGAAACGTGCCCTGATAGACGTTTGACCTGTCCAGCCACTAACTGACGTTTTCAGAAGGTGGTTTTCCCTGTCACCCACCACAGATCAGCTTCACACTGTCCAGTTAATGCCACTTGCCTTGGATTAGTTGCCCAACATTCACTCCTGACTAAATTGAACAATGGAATTTTAAATACAGTGTTCTCAAGTCTCACGCTTTGAGCGTGTGACACACGCACCTCAGTGAGTTCACACGCTCACACGCCACAAATGGTATTTCTCACGCTTGCTAATCCATCGGCTGTATATTATAATGTACTGACGTTGAGCCAATCAGAATATATATCGCACTGTTGTTAGGCAGACCTAGTCAAAGAGGGTGGAGTTTCAGCCAGAACTATTTAATAACTTCCATTGTTGCTGTTGATATTATTACTATTAAATACTGCTTTTATTATTTTTATCACCACTATAATGATTATATTAGTACACCTAAGCATAAAGGTCTATGACGCTATGTCATGTAATTTGTAAGTACTGTAGTCCAGAGACCAGAGGTGAATGGGTTCTCCCTGTGAGTCTTGGTTCCTCCCAAGGGTTCTTTTTCCAGCTCTGAGGGAGCTTTCCCTTACTGCTGTCACACACTGATGGTTTTATGTTAAAAAATATGTTTTATTTTTTCTGGTACCAGATTTCTGTAAATCTGCTTTGTGACAACATAATGCGTATTACAAATTGCTATTTAAAATTGATTTGATTGATTACATAAATTAAATATCGAATGGTTACTGGTAAAACCTGGCTTCCTTGAAGACATGCACAGTCACCCTGGAACTTATTCAACACAGCTGCATAAAATCAAGTGTAAATAAGTTTTATGTCTTGCAGTAAGACATACAAACAATTCAGCTTCTTATTCATGAAACCAATGATTGTAGGAAAACAAATACAGCGCAACATCTGTAAAAAATGAAGGTCCAGGTCCAGGGATTCTGCTGGCTGGGTGGTTAATCGGGTTTTTACAAATCAGTAGGCGAGTCTGGTTTTGCCTCTGGTTGCAAATTCAACAACATGACAGACACACTGGGCTTCATTTCTACAGAAATTAAGGGAATGATACTACTGAATTAATGTTCTATTTATGTCACTGTGTGGTATTTATATTGGCCATTAAAGTGAAACTGAACAGATTGGATGAGTTTCCTCAGTATGTTAAAACTCTGTTTTTATGCTAATGTTTTGATAGAGCTGTTAAAAAGTAAGTTTTCACCCATCTATATATATCACATCAAAAAGTATTACATCCACTTTAGTACAAGGATGACCTTGTTTAAATGAATGGTATTAATGTGTAATCTCTGTTACTTTGTTTTATAGTACTGCTTTGATTATTTTATAGCATGTTTTGTTAATTTTGTTGCTTGTAATTTAAACCCAATCTACCCAGATGGGAATTTGAAAGATGAAACTGATAAACAATAAAGTCATCAGTGGAATTTGTGCACTTATTTTAAAACAAGATGATGATTACTTACTGGCCAGATAAATGGCTTTAATACATTCCTAAAAAAAATCAGACACACAAATTGGCATTACATTAAGAAGAAGGGATTAGTGCTGCTTTTTACTATCTGATACAGATTTGACCTGATTAGAGTTCTGTCCTATTTGTTGTGATAATATGACTGCAATATTACAAAAACAAACTTTCATCATAACATTACATCTACAAGGTAAGATCATAAGAAATATGTGTGTGTGTGCGTGCAGTAATTAAAAAAACAGGAATCGTGAAAATGTCAGAATTCCAATGTTGTGAACATTATAATGTTGGTATACTGGTGTACTTATCAAGGTTTAGCTTCAAGCTTTTAGTTTTTTATTTCAATAATACTATAACAATATATAATATAACTTCATGCCAATGCTAAAACACACACATTTATAAAAAGTAGAATTGGGACTAGAACTATGTGTATTAATGTTTTTCATGGATATGTGTTGGAAAGGCTCATTTGAATGTTAATGCTAGTTCAACAGATATGTTGGCTATGAGATTTGGGTAAACATTTCTGGATTAAAAAGTATGTTTCCCCCTTTTTCTTTAAGTGGGGGATGTGTCATGCTATTAATAATGTTATCTGTGTAAAATAAATGGTATTGGTGGATGTATCTGGCTCATAAGTCATGAAAAAATTGAAAATCTTCCCTTAGTATGAAGTAAGCTGCTGCCTGATGTTTATGGCATAATTTGCAATATGTCACATTTACTGCAGATGCACACATTGCGAAGAGACCACTTAAAAATTAGTGTTTTCTTTGATTTTACCTAATTGAAAACCTGTGGAATGTAATTAAGAGGAAGATGGATGATCACAAATCATCAAATCAAGCTGAACTGAATTTTTGCACCAGGAGTGGCATAAAGTTCCAAAATCAGTGTGTAAGACTGGTGGAGAAGAATATGCCAAGATGCATGAAAACTGTGATTAAAAACCAGGGTTATTCTACCAAATATTGATTTCTGAAAACTTTATGAATATAAACTTTTTTTTTTTTTTGCATTATTAGAGGTCTGAAAGCTCTGCATTGTTTTTTTTTATTTCAGCCATTTCTCATTTTCTGCAAATAAATGCTCTAAATGACTATATTTTTATTTGGGATTTGGGAGAAATTTTGTCCATAGTTTAAAATAAAATAAAATAACAATGTTCATTTTACTCAAACATATTTCTATAAATAGCAAAATCAAAGAAACTGATTCAGAACTGAAGTGGTCTCTTAATTTTTTATAGAGCTGTATATTGTGCAGGCTTGGCCAGTATTGCCACAGTGCATGGACTAATAGAAGTTCTCCAAAAATGAAATAATTTTTACATTGAGTTGCACTGAAAGCTAAAAACATTTACTCTTTCACCATTTTTTGCCATTTGTGGTACTACTATACCATAAATAGAGATGGAGATACAAGATCTTTCTCTGGCAGCAACAATATACTTGGAGAGTCGGTGCTAAATTTGTGATTTTCACTAATTTCCACTAAACATATTCAATATTCCTTTAGAAAATAATATTTCAAGGCATTATAATACACATGATTAGTATAAAATTGTATAATAAAAATATGATACTGAACAATTTTAACAGTGGATTTTTTTTACATACAGATAAAAAATGAAAAATGTGTCCTTTTACACTGTGAGAAATTTTCTGCCCACTCTCCCCATGTCATGACAGTCTAGTAGCATCGTGACAGACAGGCCGCACCAGGAACGAGGCCAAATGCGCGTTGCTTCGGCTTGGTTAGCGCTATACACAGCACTGAGGACCCGTGCTCTGACACATCTATCGTGAGATCAGGTGAAAAACAGCCCCGCTTCACAGACAGTTACGTCAGATTAATCTACAACCAACCAGGGGAAATAAAGCTGCCTGAAAACACCAAATACCTACATCTTTATCCCCTGTTTTTTTTTTTAATTAAAAAAATAAAATATTATAAATATATATATATATATATCGAACAGAAATGTATTTGTTAAATTGAACGAGAATCCAAACAATTCAGTACATTTGTTGTTTCTCACGAACAGCACCGCTCCTGAATTTCAAAGAATATCAGTGAGAAGCGGTCTCTCTGATAATGCACATTACATAACTGGGGGAGAGTGGGATGGGATTCTCTCCAATGTTGCTTTCCCTCTCTTCGAGGCCATCATTCATTTGTTAAATTTTCTGCTTTGCTCTGTGTTTTTTCACAGAAGGAGCCTTTAATCTGCTTTCGGCGGCGTGGTCATCGGACACCAGATGACAGATTTAAAGTGGAACATCTACGTAATACAATCATGCTGACAGACAAACACAACCAAACAGAACGGCATAGCAGACACCACACAACCTCTCCCATTAATCACATTTATACTCAAATCTCCCTGGAGTGTATAGAAAAAATACATCTGAATTATTAATTCAATTGAAAACCACGGGTCAATATCAATATAATATGCACTTTGTGTCCGCAACATAGCTCAGATTTCATACAAACACTGTGTACCAATACACTTTCAAGCCTTACTCTATACAATTACATTATTACACATACAGCTCTGAAAAAAGAAAATTAAGAGACCACTTCAGTTTCTGAATCAGTTTCTCTGATTTTGCTATTTGTATGTATATATAGGTGTTTGAGTAAAATCAACATTGTTGTTTTATTCTATAAACTACAGACAACATTTCTCCCAAATTCAATTTAATTCAAATAAAAATATTGAGCATTAATTTGCATCTCAGCATGTTCTCCTCCACAAGTCTTACACACTGCTTTTAGATAACTTTATGCCACCCCTGGTGCAAAAAAAAATAAACAGTTCAGCTTGGTTTGAAGGCTTGAGATCATCCATCTTCCTCTTGATTATATTCCAGAGGTTTTTAATTTGGTAAAATAAAAGAAACTCATCATTTTTAAGTGGTCTCTAATTTTTTTCCAGAGCTGTACAGAGAAACGTTACCAGAAAAACTAATATTTTTATTCATTTTTAGACCTTTTATTTAGTAATTTCTCTATTTTCATGAACATATCAAGATATTTAAAAAATGTCTGTATATTTCTTGTCCATACTGAAATATTGGGCTAACACCTTTAAGAAAGTAAGCTTCAACATCAGTGACATCACAACCTTCCATCCATCTTTTCATCCATCCATCCATGCAAAAACAACAACAATCCAGATAAAAGAAGCAAGTAATTAACATAAATATGTGTGCTAAGAATAGCCAGGCTCGCTCTGTATTTCATAACCCTTTCTCCTATAATAAAATGAGGCAGCAGCAGAGACAGCATTATATTTAATGGACCTCTCTCTCTCTCTCTCTCTTTCTCTCCAGTGATAAAAAGAGACGCTACTGTTTTTGCCGTACTGTCATTGGCAAAAGTCAGTTGTCATCAACAATTGTTTCCATCCAGTCTGTTTGTTTACTCGGTTCACAGGTTAACCCATTATATGCTGTGTTTTTATACATCCTAAAAATTATGGTGCAATGAGTAAATTGCAAAAAAGCAAAAAAGCAATATATACTAGCTAAGCTTATCCTAAGGTATATTGGTCATTATCAAATTATCATTATATGTTTGGCCCTATTTTATTTTTATATTTTAACTACCGGTTTTTATCATATATATATGAGAAATTAAAACTACAGAGAAAATCCCATTTTCAAAGCTTCCTTACTTTATATTTTCACTTCCATGCATGCACCCACCTGTTCACAGCAAGCTGTACAAAAGTTTTTAATTAAAACTGGGATTAAAACAGGGAATTTGAGTAGCAGACATTTTTTAAATTCTTCTAAAAAAAATACATTTTGATTTTCAATCATCATTTTCTTTATCTTTATATTTTACCATGACAAAATAGACAATTTAAGCTTTATCTCAGCGTAATATGGAAACAAATTGAGAAATATTAAGTAAAATGAATATTATTAATTGCTGAACATGCAGCGCAAAATGACTTCAGTGCCTTATACATAATAAATAAATCAGTATTAATGTGGTGATGTCACTGATGTTGAAATTACTTTATAAAACACAGAATTGTGTTATTATACATTTAACCCTATATACCATGATAGAGATGATATAACCACCTTTTGGATTTTTTTATATGTAAAAAATATTTTTTTTACATATAAAAAATGTAAAAAACCCAAAAGGTGTTTATTTGCCTGAGGGCAGCACCATGCCATATAAAGTTAAAATGTCCACATTTTTAAAAAATCTTTACATTTTTTTTAAAACACAGAATTGTATTATGTAATCATTTAACCCTATGCGACATGGTGTTGCCCCAGGCATAAAAAACATTTTGGATTTTTTAAATGTAAAAATGTACATTTGGCAATTTAAAGGTAATGTTGGTTGTTTTGTTTTAATTCACTTACTAAAACAGTGTTTTTTTTATATGTGTTGCCTCAAGGCAGCATTACACACTTAGATCACGAGGCAGTAATGCTAGAGAAGTCATTCTTAAATGTTTTGATTAATATAGGCTCCGAAAAAGTCTTTGTCATGCTTAGAGGGTTAAAAGAATTATTCACCTTAACCAGGCAGCACTGTAGACATGGCAAAAAGCCCACCCATCACATCAACAAGAACTGTATAAAATGAGTACTAAATGTACTAAAGACTAAGATTCCTCTGTATTTGTAATAGTGTATTCAGCCAGAGTAAATCTTGACACAAAAACAGTGAGTAAAAAAGCCAGAAATCAATAAATCAATATATTACCAGAGTTGGTAAACTTGAAGTGTTTTCTTATTGATTTGCTTTGTTTTTGCACCAAGTGCACCAAAATGTACCACAACAAACCAGAGGAGAACATTCCCTGTCTCTACTGATCAGACCTGTCTGGATTGAAAAGGTAAATACAAAAAGAAGGTCCTGTGTTCTGCACTAGTGCATATTACTGTACAGTTTAACACAGAGCGACAGCAGAGATGAGATATGTTAATAGCTGGGGTAATTGAAGCTGAAACCTGCAGCGTACATCTATAGATGTGTCAGATTGAGGTCAGATCACAAACTATCAGCTCCAGAATTCCTCTCAAGGATCTCTCTACGGTTCTTATGGCTCTTTTTAGAGTTTTAACTGTACTTAAAAGTGGCGATTTAAAAACACTCTTAAGCCCTTATTGGACGGGATTAGCTTCTCAGGGGGACGTAAAAAGTATTTCAGACTTCTACTCAGTGAACTCTTGCATCTGGACAGCAATTGAAAAAAAAAACAGGAGGAACAGTGAGTTTCTTTTTTTTTTGTTTTCTTGGTCACATGACATCTCGTTCAGTAGCTCCTCCATTTCCAATTGCTGTTGTGTTTTTGTAGATCTTTGTGAAAATGCGTGCCCAAAGTGTAGTTACGGTGCGTGACAGTGGACAAATAGCTATTTTATTAAACACGAGGTGACGAAACTCAGAGATGTGCGTCCAGCCGGGACTAAAATTACCATAGGACCACAGAGTTCAGCGAAAAACAGTAGGTAATTTAGTCTGTAATTTTCTCAGACGATGTCTGAGAAAAACACGTACATGGTCTTTCTGGACGGGAATAAAAAAAGAAAATTACCCCAGGACCCCCTGAGAAACTAGTCCAATCCTGATAGGGCTTAAGAGGGTAATAATTATTTGAATATGTTTTAAATAAGTGTATGAAATCGAAATGTTGCTGTAGAAATCTAAAACGTTCTTTGAGTGATGTCATAGAATAACCATTTTAGGTTTACCAAGTTTAGATTAGCCAAATAACCCACCCACTCACTAGGACTCCCCCTATCACTAGCAATGTTCCTAATATTCCTCTGAGACATGAGGAGCCAACCACAGCCTCTTTTCAAACTGTCACCAAAGTAGCATCACCAAAACAAAGGAAATTTCCGGATACCCAGCTCTGATACACTGGCTAACAGATACCTGCGCATCAGCATCACTGGAATGGAATTGGTGAGTAGAGAAAGCACCATTTGTCCACCAAGAGAGAGAGAGAGAGAGAGCATGGCCAATTGTGCTCTCTCAGGCTCTGGCTGCTGATGGCAAAGCACCATAACCCAGGGTTCAAACTCGTGATCCTCTGTGCACTGTGATAATTAGATCACTTTATTAATCCCGGAGGAAAATTCACAAATTGCAGTAGTTAAAGGTACAGAAATGGCAAACACAGTATCAAAAAAATCGAATAATATTATACAATGTATACATGAAAAAAAGCTAAATAATAAAATGGAAAGATATAAAAAGATGTGTGATTGTGAAGAACATTTCACAGATTTAAATGTAAATGTAAATGTTCTGAACCAGTTTAAAGGATTTCTGGCATCGCTGCCTTAAAGAACCCTTTGTAGCACCTTTTTATTTTTAGGAGTGTAGGTGACATCAGTACCTGCTGATGACTCAGTCAGCGCTCTATTAATTCATATCTCATGCTTGGTAGCTGAACAGCATGAGGAGGAGTTGGAGGCACGATACAACAGCTACTCCATTCATATCTCACTTTTACCCCTTCGCCCGGAGACCCATGTGCATGTGTGAGTAACATATCACACGTCACGTGTGTGCACAACACATTACACATTACCTCGCTCAGCACATACACATGCACACGATCAGTCTCATTAGTTCCTGGCTGTAGGAGAGCGCAGTTCGTGTTTCTTCGTGGCAAGCCTCTAAAGTGTGTTAGAAACACACTGTCATCAGGATCAGATTCTGTGTTGTATTGAATTATGGATGCCAAGTGTTCACCTATGACCCGGGCGCATGCTTGACAACTACGCTGCTGTGTTTTAGTTGGTGACATTTACAAACAAAAGGGTAAATGAAGACCACAACAGTAGTACATTATTATGAAGTAAGTGAATTCTTTTGAAAGAAAAATACATAATTCTAAGTCCTAAATCTCCAAATGGATTATAATATAACCTTCAGAAATCAGAAAGGTCTATGACTGTATTAAAATGCAAATAAATAATGCTGTGTTTCTTACATTTACTTTGATTTACCTTAATTTGATTTAACTGCAGACAGTATAAACCCAAGATATTTCATATTTCAACTTATTTTAATTTGTAAATTTGAAAAAAAAAAAAAACATCCATTTCTGCATTTAAGGTCTGCAACACATTAAAGGAGGGATTGAAAGAAAAGTATATTTTTACAATGTGGTTACATTGCTTCTCACTGAAAACATTTAAAAAATCTTTTAAAGTGTATCAGGTGTCATTTTGTCTCCATCTTCCTTTAAACACGTCCAGTACCCGTTCCCTCTGTGTGCAGCATGTGATTTTGCATTGTCTCGTTGAAACATACATTAAAGATCTCATTCCATTGTTTTTTCATTTATTTTTAAATGTCTAGTTGTGGTCTCTAGTATGAATGAATGTCATGTGAGCTGTTTTTTCGGAATCAACCGGAGATCCAATTTAAACTATAGTTACTTACATACAAGATAGCTAACACTAGCTAGCTTGTGTAAACAGAGCTGTAAGCTCTTTAGCTACAGTGTCGGCTCTGCTGCAGCCAGTCCTCAGCTCTGCCTGTGGGCGGCCCCTTGCAAAAGTGGGCGAGGCCATGAACTCTAGGATTGACGTGATCAACTCGTATTTCTGAGTATTTCTGAGTATTCTTATCTACTGCAAACAACAGAGGTTGAAGAAAAGTTTAATATGCAGCATGCATACCATGACAGACCCTGGCTTCTGAACGTACATCTGGATGGTACTTTTATTTTTTTCTAAAATGTTCTGGAAAAACAACTTGTTTGACCACAACACAACGTTTTCCCTGTATTAAGATCCATCCAATATGCCTCCGAGCCCAGGGAAGTCAATGGTGTTTCTGAACATGGTTAAGTTTTAGGTGGAGTTAATAAAGGATTGATACAATTTTCCCTTACCAATGTGGTGCTATTAGCTACTGATAAATGGTGGTTCTTTATTTTGTGCCCTTCCAATTTTATTGGAAGACAATTCATTTTAAACATCAAAGATCAAATAACCTTTACAATCACCTGTTGACATCACCTGTGAAATCAGTTAAATTGCATCCACACTTTTTTGCATTTACCATTCTCTCCCAGCCTTTTCTGATACGGGGTTGTATAAAGAAATACTATAATCACTACATCACCTTTGTTGTTTTCAGACATGCTTTTGGTAAATAATGCTTCTTTAAAATATTAATGTTCAAATGAACTTGAACATGTTTAATCCTCATGTTAAATTTGGTGTTTTTTCAAATGAATACTGGAAATTACAGTTAAATTAGCTAAATATTCACTAGATTCCTAATGGTATTTCACATAACAACAGGTGAGTATTGTGTGAAACATGCCAAGCATATTGGGTGAACATTAAAAACAGGAACAGAAGGGAAGTGAACCTAATTCCTCATAAATTACACAAAGTCCATGTAGCTGTCCAGGTCAGCCCTCCCTGAGAAACAGGAAGACCTTGAACCTCAATCTGATACTGCGTGACCTTACCTTGTGGAACTAATGATCAGTGACCTAATGAACTGAGGATGGTATGTCTACAAAAAACATCTGCTTCTGTTTCAGCCAATCACACATTGTGCACTTGCAGTTGTCCAATCACACCAGAAGTAGGGTAGTGAGTGTTTGCAATATGGCACCTGTTTCATAAATTATGTATATAACGAAAAAGTAGCACATTGTTATGATCGCCTGTGGTGCTGACCTCATTGTCTTGATCTCAATAAATGTCATACATCATTAAAGTGTCGTCTGGATATAGTGGTGGTATGTGGTGCTGCAAATGTTATCTTTTAGAGAGAGGAACACAATGGAGACTCTGACAGCAATCAGCTTATGTCATCAAACCCTGGTCTGATTACGGGTTTGAGCAAAGCACTTTCCTTTCAGTTACTCATCAATGTGTTCATCATAGGCAGCATGTGACCATCATTACTATCAATAACCCCCTCAACCCACCACCCCCAACATCACCAACCCCACTACTACCCACTCTCTTTTTGTGAGCAGATCAAAGCATATGATAAATACTCACAACAAACAAATAGAGATTTTTTAATCAGCTTACCATTTTTGAGCTTATGACGATTTTCCATCAGCCAGAGAAATAGTTTGGCAAAATGACAGTCGCACAGCCAGGGGTTCCCCTCCAGGCGTATTACTCGCAGGGAAGGCAGCTGGCTCAGCACCTTGACGTCCAGTTTTGAGAGGTTACTCCGCTCCAGCTCCAGCTCCCTTAAGGAGGTGAGGCCAGAGAAGGCGTCTTCGCCCACCATACTCAAATAGGGGTTGTTTCCCAGTCGCAGCTTAATCAAGCTGCGGGATTCTCCAAAAGTCCCGGAGGAGATCTCGGTCAGGTTGTTGCCTCCCAGATCCAGGTAGACGAGTCTGGAGGACGTGCCCAGGAAGGTCCCGGGCTCCAGTCTAGTCAGGGAGTTATTCCTCAGGTCCAGGTAAACCAGGTCACTGTGGAGAACCAAGAAATCAGAGGGGATGAAAGCTATCCAGTTGTTCGACAGGAGGAGCCTCCGCACGTCCAGAGGGATGGAGTCTGGTAGACGGGTGAGCCCTTGACCTGTGCAGTTCACAGTGTGATGGTCTGGACACAGGCAGATGGATGGGCAGGTTTGGCCCAAAGCAAAAAAGGTAGAGGACAGCAAGGCGAGGAAAGACTGAAGCCAGTGAACACATGAGAACATTGTTAAGGGGGTTGAGAGGTGAAAGGGGGGGAACGGGGGAACAGGGGGGTGGGGTGGGGGTTAAGGAAGAAAGGGGGATCGGAGAGGGGCAAAGGAGAATGGAGGTAGGGAAGGGTCAGGGGGCAGGAGACGAGGAAGAGGGAGGGGGGAACATGAGGAAGGAGGAGAAGGAGTCAGAGTCGTCGCGAAGGCATCTTTTCTTTTCTGTTAGATCACAGGCTTAAAAAAAGCTCCAGCATCAAACAACAGCACACATCGAACAAAGACACGGAACGATGTTCTCCAAGAGATCATGTAGCAAGCGGTGTGGGTCGAGTGGCAGCCTGCTGGCTCTGAGGAGAGGCAGGGAGGGAGAGGGAGAGGGAGCGAGAGCGTGAGAGAGAGAGCGAGAGAGAGAGAGAGACACGCGGGGGATTAGTGGAGAGGTAAATAGAAACGAGCAAAACCACAGACTAGGGGGTGGGAGGGAGGCTGGGGCGGGAGGGAGAAAAAGAGGATGTGACAGAAAGGGAGGTGTTGGTTGGCTGGGTTTTTACCCACAGTCTCTGCTGACTGCTGAAGCCCGAATCTTCAGTGCCACTGCCTCCAGTGCCTGCTGTATGGACCATCTCCATTTTGGTCCATCCCCTCCTTTGCCTCAGTGCACACAACCCTCAGCTTGGTGGCTATAACAGATTTGACCCGAGGCTGGCTGGAGCCCGGCTGGCTCGCCAAATCCTGGAAAGACTGGATGCCCAGAAGACAGCAGTGGTCGTGGACGATAACGCTTAGCTTCTGTTTCTGCTTCTGTCTTCCCGACGCAAATGATTCAGTCAGCAGACGAACACATATTCCAGCTCTATTGCCATGGTGATGAGGATGAGCCCATATCCATCTGCATACACATTAGTGTCCTGAAAGAGTGAGAGATGGAAAACTGTCAAAATGACCAGGGGTCTCTCTTGACCATGAGTACACTGTAATCCTGGATTAAGTAGAATTTACTTAAATCATTGGAGGAAACCGGTTGCCTTAAAATTATTCAGTATTATTCACTAAAAAACTTGAGTTAATTAAACTTAAATTGTATCTGTTAGTTTCTTTAGTTGACATTTTGTTAAATGAATTACAATTGAATTACAATAAATGTGATTCAAATTGTATGCATATTTAGTTTTCTTTCTTAACTTAATTTCAATAAAATATAGCTTTGAAACAGTCATAAAAATTTTGATGGAGAAAAAAATGTTGTTGGAGGATACAACCAGTATGCAAATAGATAGTGCTAGAAACGTAAAGAATAAAGATACAACAAATACATAACTCAAAGAGAAATGTTCGGGAATATTTCGTTTAGACAATATAACAGAATTTATTTTTGATTTCAAATTAATTTTGGGGTTCACAGCCTATTTATGACACGTTAGCACAGTGAGCACAGTGTAACAAGGTAACACAGTTTGAGTTTGATGGTTTTTGCAATAATATAACAGCTCTTTCAATATGTTTATTTATAATATTGTGATAACGATATACAGTAAATATGATTTATCTTACAGGCCTGACCAGGAGACTCACTTCACCAGAAGCGTATTACTTTAATCTCATTCAGCACACAACACTTCTAAAATAGCACACAGGTAGTAAATCATGCACCCCCTAGATCACACACTGTAATATAAAGTCACTATTGTTTACCTTCCGGAGTGCACGGCTACTATGTAAACCCAGAGGAGTCTTCAGCTGTGTGCTGAACTACAGTGGCATAGACTAAAAGAGCATTTCAGACAACAAAAGGCTCTAACGGCACCTCTCTCCCCCAGCTCTCTCTCCCGTGACACCGTTGCTCGTTGGCTCTCCAGCTGTTGTTTATTTCTGTCTCGCCGTGGGTCCAGATTCGTGTGCACTCCTGTGCTGCTGTAAATCTCCAGCCCAACACGACATATGCTGTGAGCACGGACAGCTTTCCACTTTCATTACACATGCTGGAGAGGAGAGCAATAAAACAGTGCAATTAAAAAAAATACACTTCTTGACATCTGTATCCAACCCATCTGTACCTGCCCCTCTGCCAGTCATCTGTCAGTCAACGTGGTAATCCTATTGTTACTAATGTGACATTTTGCTCTGTGTGCCATAATGTGCAACAGACCGGAGGAAATGTCATTTTCATTAGTGGGGTAAAGTACAAGGTAAGTACAGGATATCCTCCCAGTGGTTCAGCCAGCCTTGCAGGGAAAGCCAGACTGTGCTTCCCATATGAAATTAAAGTCAGGCATCTGAATAAATGATGAATGTCAGGCGCGGCATGCTGTTTGACACAGTATGCGCTAGGCAGCTGTTCTGGAGGAAGTAACAAGGTAGGAAACCCGGGAACCATGCCACCAATGCCACCTTGCAGTTTAGACCTAACAGCCTAAGAATAGTCTACAGCAGTGTTTCAGTCTCAACACTGGTCCTTGGGGCCCACTGCCCTGTACATTTTAGTGTATTGCCTGCTTTAACCTCCAACCCAGTTAACGGTTGTTAATGAGCTGATTAGTTGGATCAGTTATGTTGAGAGCAGTGAAAACTTGATCCGTTTCTCAATATGCTTTTATTTTAAAAAAAAATTGAGTTCTCTTGTTCTTGGCTGATGTCGTCTTCCCCAGTCCAAATTGCATTTCAATACTCAGGAACGTATTTACCAAAAATGTACCAAAAAGTTCCTGGACATATTCTTGCTCTGGTCTAAAATCTGAGGATGCACCATAGATCAGCGGCTCAGCATTGATGGAATGGCAAAACATGATATTTGGATCCACAAATTATTTCTCATATTATATAATTTTCTTACCAATTTGGAAGGCAAATTACCCACCTAATTACACTCCTTAATACTTCCCTTATCAATAGTAATGACCCCAAATTTAGGAGGGTAAAAGGCTGGCACATGCCTCCTCCAATACAAGTAAAGTCAGAAACCGTTTCTTTTCCAAATCACTAGATAGCCAATGCACTCAGATGGAAAGGGCAGTGACCCTGCTCTGATTCATTAGCTAGCAGACACCTGTGCTGACCTGCATCACACTAGAAGTGATGAGGGGAAAGAGTGCCATTGACCCACCATACCAGCAAGGGCATGGCCAACTGTGCTCTCTCTGACTCTGGCTGTTGATGGCAAGCAGCATGACCTAGGATTCAAAACAGTGATTGAACCCTGCCTTAGTTTGCTGGAACTCTTGGGAGTGCCTGCTTTAAAAAACAGAAGGTGATAAACGGATAGTAAAGATGTCAAATCTTGTTTAAGTAGTATCATAAGGATTATATATAAGTTTATATATACATTTTAATAGACACTATAAGGAACTTCTAATTCTGCAAGTCTTGCAGCTGGGTGGTGGTGGGGGGTAGCTAACTAAGTTAAAGCTAAGCTAAGTAAATAAAACTGTAATAAAAAGTTATTTTAAAGCCAATTTATCTTCTGAAAACTGTTTATTTGGGTGAGTAAAGCATTTTCATTTATTTTACAATAAGCTTAGATTCCAAAACTTCTCCAGTACTAAGACTGGAGCTTTAGCATTAGAAGCGATATTACCTATACTCACCTCTGAGCAACAAAAGAGCTAGCCTGGTTAGTGGCTAATGCTAATGCTGCTCCAGCAGTGCTAGCCAGTGTTAGCAGCAGGCTACAGGCTGATATTACTTACCTCGAAATGCTAATGCTACTCCTGCCCCGATGCTGGAGAACTTAACTGAAACTCCTATTTATCCTCCTGAGACCTGGCCTATTCATTTGTGTCCCCTGTAGTGGACATTATGTTTCTGCATCTCACACTTTACTTGTTTGAGTTACACTAATAAGTCCTGCTGTATCTTAAAGAGGACATCCTGAGCTTTCCAGTGATACCACATGTTTGGGCGGGTGGGGTACTGACAAATTCTACTTCCTATTTCTAAAAAATGGATTCTATAACAACAAGCACATTTTATGGAAGGAGAAAGGATTAGTAAAATATTCTTTATTTATTGCATTTCTACTATGAAATTCATGTATTTTATTTATTCTGAGGTTGTTAGGAATTATTTAATGAAGTCTGAGAGCAGTTTAATTACTTTTGGGATTGAATAATAGCCATTTTATAAATGTCCTCTACAGTGGACACCAGGATGATCTTCATGTCTTTTACAGCCAGTAATTTTTAATGCATTGTTTTAGGAGACAGGACAGAAGCAAAGAAGATTTTGTACAAAATAATTGAGGGAGATTCAGACTCAGATTTATCAGATGAGGAACCTGACGAAGAAGAGATAGGGGGTTCTAATGGGGCAGAAAGCTCATCAGATGAGAACACAGACCAGCAAGAAAGCCGTCGTCCTCTGTGGGCCAGGACAAGCACGTATGTTTTATTTAGTTCTAGGATTACCATCCAGTTTTATCCAGTAAAAAAAAAGATAAATAAACCATTCATTGTTAAACTAATGCCTTTCCTTGGCAACAGATAGTACAGTAAATAAAATAATTAATATCATACCATTTTGATTAGATTGGTTATGCCATCATTGGTTCTGCCATTCATTATTATTACACATGAGTAAGTCACAACGTATGCAAAAGAGAATAAATAAGCTTTCAGATAAACAGAACTTGTTTCTTTTACATCACTAAATTCAACAAACTAAAATGAAACTAGAACTAGAATGAAAGTCCAATATATCCTGGTATTATTGTTATTGTTTAACTTGTTAAATTTCATTGTTCCGTAGATTAAAATAGTCCTGATGTCCACTATAGTAGACATGCTATAAAAATAAAAATACATTTGAAAAAGTCTAAATGGTAATCTGTTTTATTTACTCCTAAGAGATAGGAAATCACAAAAAAACATAAATTGCAAGACACTTTTTTTCTCAGTTCTCAGGAGGATAAAGCTGTAATTAAGCAGAGTGGCTTTACTGCTCTTTACAACCTGACATTCATACATAAGGCGCAATGGATTAAAAGGCGCACTAAAGATTTTTAGGAAAATGAAAGAATTCTATGTGCTCCTTATAGTGCGAAAAATACAGTACTCTCCTGCGGTAGGCTTAGCTAAGCTGCTTAGATTTAGTCTTCAGTAGTATCATTTGATAAAGTTTTTTTTTAAATAGCAAGTACACAACATCTCATTAGCCCTTCCTTTTTTGTGTTACGTGTCAAATTAAAATTCATGCAGTACTCAATAGACTAGCTCAGTGTTTCTTAGTCCTGGTACTGGTGTTCCCCTTACCCTTGTTCCCAAAACACCTGACTCAACAAATTAGTAACTAACTGAGCTAAAATTCTTATGTAGGGCTTACATGGGTGGAACGTGGGCTAGGTAGGATCTAGGTGGGCATAGGCTCCAGGGTAGATAGATAGATAGATAGATAGTTTATTGATCCCGAAGGAAATTTAGCAGACAGTAGCAATTACACAACATAGTAGAAACAAAAACAATACACAGTAGAAACAAACAATAAGTGTAGTACAATACACTTATTGAGGGATAAAATTCTAAATTGAGACTTAAAAAATATATATACATAAATATATAAATACAAAAAAACTATAGAAAGTGTGGAAGTAAACAGTCGTAGATATGAGGTAGTGCAGTAAAAGAATAAACTAAAGTATAGGAGGTATTAGTAGATATGACTATTAAACATAAACATAAGCAAGTATTATATTTAAGTTAGGTGCGTAGTGTAGTGTCCAGGGGTGCAAAAGTACAGGATGTACAGTAAAGTGTCCCGGAGTGCAAATGTACAGGATGTACAGTAGAGTGTCCAGGAGTGCAAGTGTACAGGATGTACAGTAAAGTGACAAGTGTCCAGGAGTGCAAATAAACAGTATATACAGTAAAGAGGCAAAAGAGTCTCAGGGTGTAGATGTGTATGGTGTTTTTCCAGTACAGATTAAAAAAAAAAAAGGCTGTGATTAAGAAAGCACATATGAGCCTTGTTTCTCATCTGTCTTCTCTCTTCCGGCTCCACTGGGAGGAGTTGAAGAGTCTGATGGCTCTCGGGACGAACGATCTTCTCAGTCTGTCCGTAGAGCAGCTCTGTGACAAGAACCTGCCACTGAAACTGCTCCTATGATCCATGATGATGGAATGTAATGGGTGACCATCATCATCATGGGTAGGGTTGTGCATTTATTTTTACTGGGTCCGACTTGAGCTTCTCACCATTACAGCAAAGCAAAATCTAATATGGGTACCACCTAAGCCCCTGAAAACGACGAGGCTCATCACTGACATTTATATGTGGTGCCATCATGGAACCATAGCCAAACTTACTAATTCCCAGTTGGGCTACCCTTACAAATCACACATGGATCTTTAAAAGGACCTTTTGAATGTCAGTGTATTAAAACAGTGAAACAACTACAAATATGCAGTGTATCCATGTACAGCTCTGGAAAAAATAAGAGACCACTTAAAAATGATGAGTTTCTCTGATTTTACCAAATTAAAACCCTCTGGAATATAATCCAGAGGAAGATGGATGATGACAAGCCATCAAACCAAGCTGAACTGCTTGAATTTTTGCATAAAGTTGTCAAGATGGATAGAAACAGTGATTAAAAACCAGGGTTATTTTTACCAAATATTGATTTCTGAACTCTTAAAACTTTATGAATATAAATTTGTTTTCTTTGCATTATTTGAGGTCTGTTGTCTTTAGTTTATAGAAAAAAATGTTAATTTTACTCAAACATATACCTATAAATAGCGAAATCAGTGAAACTGATTCAGAAACTGAAGTGGTCTCTTAATTTATTCCAGAGCTGTATATATGTAAATATCCAGGATGAGGACTGAGAACCTCTGGATTAACCTCAACATATTTAAAGCAAAACTGCAGCACTGAGCAAGATACACTCTTTCTTATTGTTCAAATTGTCTATTTTCACATTATAATAGCATTAAACACAACTCTGACCTTTATGCAAGCTGAGGCAGGTGTGAAGTGGTTTACTTGCCGTGTTATATGTGTAATATTCTCCAACTGAGGCCAGTCTGAAACCTGAGCTGGCCTTCCTGCGTCTCGCTGTGCAATGGTGCACATGTGCATGAGGCGACAGGGTGCCAGCGCCATCAAAAGGAGCACCTGTCAACAGAGGCACTGGAACATGGTGACACAGTTTTATTCCAGGTGCATTGTGGGCCCTCATGCCGGATGATTGTCAGTAACATAGCCAGGACTGAAGATCCCTTGGCGTGCTATATCTCTGATAAAAGATGAATAAAAGCACAATCTTTAGAGTGAAGGCATTACTGTCATCGGCGTGTTATAATGCATTCAGAAGCTAAGCAAGCCATGCAATTCCTCTCTGAGACCTACAATAAAGATGCTGGTTCTTTTATCAATGCTATATTAAAAAAAACTATATTTGATTTTACCATGTTGAAGCCATATTCAGCAAAATATAACTGATTGTTTGTGGCGTCTTATGAGACATTACGCCTTGCAACAGGAGAGTGTCCCTGCTGCCTAATAAAAAGACTTTTATCTCTCTTGGTGAGAGACCACTGACGCCAAGACATGCCACTGTGGTACAATCAATCGAATTTTGCTCAGCTGACAGTCTTTGTAAGGTGAAATATATTTTATAACTAAGAAAAGAAGGATGGTCATTTTAACAAACTCCCCACAAGCTAGACCAGGGTTCGGCAATAGGCTTAAAACATCTGGCCTGTGAGGTTGTTTGAACTGTAATGAACGATAATGAAAAAAAAAATAAATAAAATGCCTCTCTGGTGAACTTTTGTTTACATTCCTCCCCTCTCTCTTTGTCGCGCTTGGTGTTACTTTAGTATCTGCCCGTTCTTGTTTTTCGGTCCATGCTTTGGCTCCCTGTCTTCTTTCAAGGGCCTTTTTTTCTGGCCCTGTCCAAATTCACAAGCCGGGGCAGTGATAGTGTATTGGACCGCAACACTGACGACTCAGGTTCGATCCTGCGTGAGGAGCGGTGTGTTTATTTATTTATTTTTTTCTTTTCTTCTTGGCTCTACCTGCTTTGAATTTAACTGTTTTGCAATTGGGTTCAACAACCCTCTTGGCTGGAGAGCTACTAGTCTTTAGCACTCCATCCCATTACACTTCCTTTTCCAAAAAAGTTTTTTTTTTTTGTGGCCCGCCACGTAATGGCTTTACTTATTAAATAACTTATTATAACTTATAATTTCCGACCCCTCATCTTGGCTGTCTGTCAGCCAGCCACAATCATCTTTATTTGCAGTGGTGCTGTGTGAACAAGAAACCTAAACTGATATGGACTGGAACCGTAACGCCTTGAGTGACAAATTCAGGTTCTGATAGGGATCTGATGAGTGAACTGTGAAGCGACACACACTTTCTCTAATTTCACTCTTGTTTTCCCTTTTCCTTCATTTAACCTCTATTTATAATGGATACCTATTAAAATAGTTGGCAGCAAACCAAAGTAAGTAAGATGTTTGTTTTGTATTTTAAGATAAAATCTGAGAGGCATGTGCGGTGTGGTAGAGTAGGCTTGAGCAGTTATAAAGTGAAGGTTCACCACAGGGATACTGCATGGACACTTCCAGATTCAGATTGAAAGATTCAAAGAGTTTATTGTCATGTGCACAGTAAAAAAAACAAGTTTTCTCGTACAATAAAATTCTTCCAGGTGAATTTAAGGTGGATTTTTCTTAACTTTTCTTTTCTTTGTGCAAAAAAAAAAAAAAAACATATTTACCTTCACAAAGTTCAAATCATTTGAAAAATGATTGTGACTCCTACTGACTACCCAATCAGCCTCTGGCAGTCACCAATATATAAAGCTCTCGCAATATATAAAGACCCTTCTCATCTTTTAACACTGTCCTTTTAAACCCTAGGCCCCTCCCCTAATTATCCTGGGTCATACCATTATTGCGGCTCACACAGCAGAGGTTCCTTCAATCATTTCACCTGACAAAACAACACCCAATAATTATATACACAATGCTTCTAAAATGCATATACATGGCCATGAGACACTGTTGTACCGGTTAGTATGTTTCAGCTAGCTTTTTAATTAACCTTTCTCTTCTTTTACAGGCTCTACCAGTGAGATCCCCCCTTCCCTAGGTTAACTGTGGATCCTGCCGGCTTCTAGATGAAGACCCACTCAGCAGGTAAGTACTTGAGACATTTTACCCTTAATGTCCAGTTCTAGGGTTATATGTAAAAATGTTGGTGATGAGTCAACTCCTAGTGGTTTCATAACACCATGCCATTCACAAAGCCATGAGACAGAAGAAACAGATGTTAAGCACTCATGTCTCATGGTGGCCTCCACTGAGACACATACAGATGGAAATCTATGAGAGAACCTCCTTTGGAGTCACAGAAAATGAGCTGTCACAGTTGAAGTCCCTCAAGGCTCTAAATAAGGATCACTGTTATTTACCTTACACCATTACCACTGGGCAAAGTCATTAGCAAACATAATGGCCTTAACCATTATAAGGTTATTCCTGTGACACCTGCTCATATAATGTTTCTTCTAAAATCATTTGTATTGAAAGAGTTAATCCTGCTTTTGTCTCTATTGTACAGGAAAGTCTTTTAGAGCATTGCCATGTAGACTTAAATGCATTTAAAAAAACAATTTTGTATAAAGAAAAAAAGAATATATAGCAAGATTACTTAAAATTAGTCTCACAATAAGTATATATCTCAAGAAAACAATATAATTTTTACATCTGCCCGATAACATAACCATGTGGGGCCTGTTAATAAGCCCGACTTGGACAGTTTCCATGTGGACCCATTATATGGATGTCACTAAGGGGACCAGAAAGAGTTAATTCCTTAACAGGCCAGGATTTTTGCCAATTTTCTGCCTGACATTAAACCCCAAAATCTTGAGGATTTCTATTCGAGTATTACATTAAAAGCTTTCATGTATTATAAGGAATGTTACTGAAAATCATAATTGTAATAGAAAGAATAGAAAAATAGTGAAGTAAATCTTCAACTGTACAAATATAATGAATAAAATCATGAAACTGTCTTTCCTGAACTTCATTTTGAAATCAATACGAATCCTGAATACAAATTAACCAGCTCATGACATCCAAATTTTTTGTTTCATTATGGTTGTTTAGTTTTTACGTCTATTTTCAAACATGCAGAATTTGGGTTGATTCCTATTACTGATCTGAAATTATTAAGTGAAGTAGAGAGAAAACAGGCAGCTTCTACAATTATTCTGTAGAAGATTTCAAAGCCCTCATTTTTTTTTTGAATGTAAATAAGTTATTTTACTGCAGAAAAAAGGGTTTTGTATTACGTACACCTGTAGCCTGTATACAGTTTGAGGCATTTTAAGGGGTTAAGAAAAAACAATAAAAAAAAGACATATTTTTAAGAGATTGCTTAAAATTAGGCCCACAAAATGTATATATCTCAAGAAAAACAATATAACTGCTACATTACCAGATACAATAACCATGTGGGGCCTGTAATTTATCCCAACTAGACCCCCATATACATATGTGTCACTAAGGGGACCAGAAAAGTTTGAACAATGGGCCCCATCTGGGTTGTACCCTCCACATAGGGTGTAAATGGAACTACTTGATATTAAGGTGGGCTGTAATAATGTGTGGCCTAACTGGGTACCAGTTACAAAAAACCCACTCAGAGACCCTGCACACCTGGAGCCCATGCTGCACCAATTTGAGCCCCATATTTACACCATTAGAAACACATATTACATTTTAGTAAAACATAAATAAATACAGTTTACATATAAATATGATTCATACACATTTATATGGATATCTGTTTTCATAACAGGAAATATTCAAGTGTCGACCTACCCATCCCTACTTTCTGACTGCTTCTCTAGCACTGGGTGAACAGGGTCACAGTCATGGTAGGGGAGGTTCCCAGCTGCTGTGTGGGTCACTCATTGATGGGTTTCGAGGACATGCAGGCGCACTCTCTGTAAATATCCTCCAGTGGAGCTGGTGGGGATTACAGGGTGGGAGAAATTCTGCTTGACTGCTGGTGCCTTAAAAAGGAAGCAAAGCAAAAGCATCTGCAGGGAACAGATCAGAGAAACTGTAATTAATCCTAATAGCAGAGACCTTGCTAGAGGCCTGTGCTTAATACCACGCTGTAAAACACACTTTTAAAGTGACATGACAGCTAAACGTTCACACTGAGGGAGAGTCTACCAGAATTAGCCTTGGTTCATCTTTAAACTGAGGAGGAACAGTATGTTTTGTTGGTGAATTTTAAATGGCCGAATCCTTCTGTTTTCAGTCAGTTGCTTTTTATTCTGTCATACTCAGACAAGCATGATTACAGATCATAAGCAGTTTATGTGTATTATTAGCTCTTTTGTCATCCTCCTAAGTAGATTCATAAAACCAGCCAATCCTTTTTAAATAGTGCCTGAAATGATAATTCAATTAAACAGTGTGCTGAACAGGATGCACATAAAATTTTATGATTCTCTTTGTCTGCTTGTACCACTTGGCATCAGCCAACAGACTAACCAGCTGATATGATGATCAAAGACTATTCTCTGAGCTATACTGTCCTCTGGTGTTCAAGAGGAACATGGCATCTTTTTCACCTACACAACTGATGAAGATGGAAACTGGGGTCAAATCAAAATATCTGATTCTGATTCAGATTTTAAAATAATATTGCATAAAATCTATAATCTTTAGCAACATAATTTTATACTTTTGATTAAATTTGGATTTTATGATTTTAAATTGTATCTAAACAATTTAGTCACAGGTATTTTGCTGCTGTTACCAGTGAATTTGGAACACAATTCTCAATGTTTAGGATTTAATACTTAACTCAAATAAACAGTAGAAAGTCTAAAGCTGTGCTCAGAATGGTTCTCTCATTAATTAATTCACTATATAGAATATATAAAAAAAAATAAGAGAACACTTAAAATATTTTGAGTTTCTTTGATTTTACCAAATTAAAAACCTTTGGAATAAAATCAAGAGGAAGATGGATAATCACAAGCCATCAAACCAAGCTGAACTGCTTGGATTTTTGCACCATAAGTGGCATAAAATTATCCAAAAGCAGTGTGTAAGACTGGTGGAGGAGAACATGCCAAGATGCATGAAAACTTTGATTAAAAAACAGGATTATTCCACCAAATATTGATTTCTGAACTCTTAAACTTGTTTTCTTTGCAGTATTTATTTCTGTAAAAGAATGCAGATATGGTCTTAAGTAACTGAAACATTTTAGCTCTGGGAGTGTGTGGGATTCCCAAAGCTCGTTGTGGTGGGATTACCCAGAATTCTTTACTGTCTCTTTGAGTGGAAAAACAGTGTTTTAAAAACACTAATCTAGGTGACAAACATGAGGTTGTGTTTCAACTGTGATCAATTATACTGACTATTTTTTAAATATGAATTCAGTTTAGATAAGTGTAAAAAGTAAAAAAAAAATGTTTAAAAAAAAGTGGTTACAATGGACACTTTAATCCCACAATGCAATGCGAGGCAAAAAGGGAGAAGCTACTATTGTCTGGAACAAAATTAAAATAATAGAATTCTACACCTACAGTGAGATATGTCGTGACTGTTCCTTTTCCTGTACGTACAAAACAGGTTACTACATTAATATATAGTACTATCCTAGAAGACCCACACTTTTACATTTAGTATATATCTTACAGTATTAGTGTGAAGTACACAATTTATACATTAGACTAACAATAAGCACCTAAAAAAAAGTACTCATCCTTGCGAACAATCTTGCTAAATGTGATCAAGCGAGTAAAAGTGAGGGGGGTACAAGGCAAAAATCCATGAGAAAACAGAAAATAGCAAAGAGACACAGTTCACTTCTCCAGTTATAAAGTCTCAGGACTTCATAATTATCATAATTAGAACTGGTGAGACAGGTCATGAATTGTAATTATGAAATATGAGCTCAAACACTTAACAACCATGGGCAGCTCCAAGCAACTGACTGGAAATTAAGCTGATTGATGCCCACAAAGCAGAGGAAGGCTATAAAAGCCATCAAATAGCTTGCAGCTTGCAATTTCCCCTGTCTGAAATGTAATTAGGTAATTCCAGATCCAATATTGACTGATTATATCAGTCTCAATTCGTTTTATCATTTATTTAAAAAAAAAGCTCATTTCTAAAAAAATATTGGCATAATTTAGTCTTTTTTTGAAGAAGAAAAAAATCAACACCAGCCTTTTTTATTTTTGCAAATAAACCCATTATACTGTAGATAATTCAACAGAAAACTCATTCATAGGGTTAAGTTCCAGGGCCTCCAGCTTTAGTCACAGTGTGTGTGTAGCTGTTGGTATTAGAGCTAAATGAACAGTGACAGTGCAGAATACCTGTGACTGACATGACTTCCTATATCCCTAAAGGTTTAAGGCACATCTGAGTATGCTGTCCATTTTCGAATGTCTGAATTGGAACACTGCATTCTGGGTCTGAAATGTAAGAAATGCTGATTACTCTTATATGATTCTGATGCAGGAAGGTATGGAAGCCCATTTCTGCCACCTAAAAAAAGTTGCCTCTGTTTGAGATACTAAGTCATTATTGAGATACTATCTCATTATTTTGAGATATTAAGTCATTTTTTAGATACTACAGAAGTTGGACAATGAACGTGAAACACCTGTCATTTTAGTGTGGGAGGTTTCACAGCTAAATTGGAGCAGCCTGGTGGCCAATCTTCATTAATTGCACATTGCACCAGTAAGAGCAGAGTGTGAAGGTTCAATTAGCAGGGTAAGAGAACAGTTTTACTCAAAATACTGCAATGGACACAACATTATGGGTGACATACCAGAGTTCAAAAGAGGACAAATTGTTGGTGCACGTCTTGCTGGCGCATCTGTGAACAAAACTGCGAGTCTTTGTGATGTATCAAGAGCCACAGTATCCAGGGTAATGTCAGCGTACCACCAAGAAGTACCAACCACATCCAACAGGATTAACTGTGGACGCAAGAGGAAGCTGTCTGAAAGGGATGTTCGAGCGGCTAAACCGGATTGTATTCAAAAAACATAAAACCACGTCTGCCTAAATCACGGCAGAATTCAACGTGTACCTCAACTCTCCTAGTTCCACCAGAACTGTCCGTCAGGACAATAAATTATTGTGGTCTAAAACCAGGTGTTTCAGTTTCATTATCCAACCCCTGTATACCATTATTTTCAGATACTATCTCATTATTCTGTGATAGACTTGCTATCTCAAAATGATAACTTAGTATCTCAAAATGACTTTGTATTTTAAAATAAGGACTAAATATTTACTTACTTTCCTCAAAATAATGTGCTGGATTTTCTTTTTTTATTTTAGGTGTCAGGAACGGGCTTCCGTTGGAAAGCACCCAGTTTTATCTGAATCTTTGTTTAGTAATCTAGCCTTTAGTTTTATTATGCTTAACTGCTAACTTCTAATAACAGAACAGCTAAATATAATATTACTGCATATCTAACAGTTAGCTGATTTTATATATATTTTTATTTGGATGTAAAGACTTTGATCTATAAAGTGATATATAAAATCACTTTTTCTTACATTCAGAGACAGGGATTGTAAAAATCATAGCTAATTAATTACTCCTGTCTGAAATGTAAGGAATGCTAGCTACATGACTACTTAAGATGGTATTTTAAGGAGGAAAGGCTGTCTGTCTACCTATCTATCAGCTGAATGTGAACCAGAATTAACCAAAATCTATCTACATTATATCCGCTTTCTTTTTTTCATGTTTAAGTGTCTTCTTTTGAATCATTATCTATTTATCTGGCTATTTCTTTAATATCCCATTCTCTTGTCTATGTTTCTATAAGTGCAACATAAAAAAGAGGCAAAACACAAAATAAGAGAAAAATATCTAAAGTTTATTAAAGCTTTAAACTATTAGACTAATAAAATGTAATGCAAAGAGGAAATTGAAAACACGTACATGAACATGTCAAAAATATAATAAAAATCTATCTATTCTATTTTATCTGTTCTATCTATCTGTTCTATGTATCGATTGATCTATCTATTCTATTTATCTGTTCTTACTGTTCTATCTATCTATCGTTCTATCTATTCTATTTTATCTGTTCTATCTATCTGTTCTATGTATCGATTGATCTATCTATTCTATTTATCTGTTCTTACTGATCTATCTATCTATCGTTCTATCTATTCTATTTTATCTGTTCTATCTATCTATTTGTTCTAACTGCTCTATCTATCTATTTTATCTGTTCTATCTATCTGTACTATTTGTTCTATCTATCTATCAACTTTTCTACCTATCAACTGTTCTATCTATCTATCTATCTATCTATCTATCTATCTATCTATCTATCTATCTATCTATCTATCTATCTACCGTTCTATCTACTGATCTATCTATCTATTTTATCTGTTCTACCTATTTGTTCTATCTATCTATCTTATTTGTTCTAACTGTTACATCTATTTGTTCTTACTGTTCTATCTATCTATTTTATCTGTTCTATTTATCTGTTCTAACTGTTCTATCTATCTATCTATCTTTTTTATTTGTTCTATCTTTCTGTTTTAACTGTTCTATCTACAGTGAGTCCAAGAAGTATTTGATCCCTTGCTGATTTTCTTCGTTGGCCCACTAATAAAGACATGATCATTCTATACTTTTAATGGTAGATGTATTCTTACATGGAGAGACAGAATATTAAAAAGAAAATCCAGAAAATAAATCTAAGGAATATATATTAATTGATTTGTATTTCATGGAGTGAAATAAGTATTTGATCCCTTAGTATTCATTAGCAGTTCTGGCTATTACAGACCAGTTAGACACTCCCAATCAACTTGTTACCTGACCTGAAGCCACCTGTTCTCACTAATCACTTGTGTGAAAAACACCTGTCCACAGAATCAGACAGATCACACAGATTTCAAGTCTCCAACATGGGTAAAACCAAAGAGCTGTCACAGGACCTCAGAGTCAGAATTGTTGACCTTCACAAAGCTGGAATGGGCTACAAAAAGATTAGTAAGGTGTTGGATGTGAAAGTAACAACTATTGGTGCAATTATCAGAAAGTTTAAAGAGTATAACATGACAATCAACAGACCTCGGCCCGGTGCTCCAAAGAAGATTTCGCATCGTGGGGTGGCAATGATGCTGAGAACGGTCAGAAATCGTCCTGCAACCACTCGGCAGGAGTTAGCAAATGACCTGAAGGCAGCTGGGACCACAGTTTGCAAGGAAACAATTGGCAACACTTTGCGCAACAATGGATTCACATCCTGCAGTGCCCGAAAGGTACCCCTGCTGAAGAGAGCACATGTGGAGGCGCGCCTCAAGTATGCCAATGATCATTTGAAAGATGAACCAAGTTATTGGGAGAAGGTTTTGTGGTCAGACGAGACCAAAATTGAACTTTTTGGCCTCAACTCCACCCGCCATGTGTGGAGGAAGAAAAATGCTGCCTATGACCCCAAGAACACTGTGCCCACCGTCAAGCATGGAGGTGGAAGCATGTTTTGGGGGTGTTTCTCTGCCAAGGGTACAGGGCTACTTCACCGCATCACTGGGAAGATGGATGGAGCCATGTACCGCACAATCCTGAGGGACAACCTCCTCCCCTCTGCCAGGGATCTGAAAATGGGCCGTGGTTGGGTCTTCCAACATGATAACGACCCTAAACATACAGCAAAGGATTGGCTCAAGAAAAATCACATTAAGGTCATGGAGTGGCCCAGCCAGTCGCCAGACCTCAATCCGATCGAAAATCTATGGAGGGAGCTGAAGGTCAGAGTTGCCAAGCGACAGCCCACCAACCTTCATGATTTAGAGAGGATCTGCAAAGAAGAGTGGGCCAAAATTCCCCCTGGTGTGTGTGCTAAACTTGTGGTTAACTACAACAAACGTCTCACCGCTGTGCTTGCAAACAAAGGCTTTGCCACTAAGTATTGAGTGTGTTTGGCAAGAGGGATCAAATACTTATTTTCCTCATTGAAATACAAATTAATTAAAATATATTCTTTAAAATTATATTCTGGATTTTTGTCTTGATATTCTGTCTCTCCATGTTAGAATATATCTACCATTAAAAGTGCAGAAGGATAGTGTCTTTACTCAGTGTATCTATCTATCTATCTGATCTGTTCTATCTATCTATCTTATCTGTTCTATCTATCTATTTGTTCTAACTGTTATATCTATTTGTTATAACTGTTCTGTCTATCTTTGTATCATTCTATCTATTTTATCTATATGTTCTAACTGCTCTATCTATTTTATTTGTTCTATCTATCTATCTGTTTTAACTATTCTATCTATTTGTTCTAACTGTTCTATATATCTATCTATCTGTTCTAACTGTTCTATCTATCTATCTATTTTATTTGTTCTATCTATCAATCTGTTTTAACTGTTCTATCTATTTGTTCTAACTGTTCTATCTATTTATCTATCTATCTATTTGATCTGTTCTACCTATCTGTTCTATCTATCTATTTGTTCTGTTCTATCTACCTATCTATCTATCTTTGTTCTAACTGTTCTATCTATCTATCTATCTATCTATCTATCTATCTATTTGATTTGTTCTATCTATCTATCTTATCTGTTCTATCTATCTATTTGTTCTAACTGTTCTATCTATCTATCTATTTATTCATCTATCTATCTGTTCTAACTGTTCTATCTATCTATCTATTTTATTTGTTCTATCTATCAATCTGTTTTAACTGTTCTATCTATTTGTTCTAACTGTTCTATCTATCTATCTATCTGATCTGTTATATCTATCTATCTAATCTGTTCTATATATCTATATATATCTATTTGTTCTAACTGTTCTATCTATTTTATCTGTTCTATCTATCTATCTATTTTATTTGTTCTATCTATCTGTTTTAACTGTTCTATCTATTTGTTCTAACTGTTCTATCTATCTATCTATTTGATCTGTTCTATCTATCTATGTTCTAACTGTTGTATCTATTTGATCTGTTCTATCTATCTATCTATTTATCTATTTGTTCTAACTGTTATATTTATTTTATCTGTTCTATCTATCTCTATATATATGTATCTATATATCTATCTATCTCTGTCTATCTATCTATATCTATCTATGAATTTATTCTATCTATTTTATCTGTTCTATCTATCTGTTCTAACTGTTCTATCTATCTATCTATCTATCTATTTTATTTGTGCTATCTATGTTTTAACTGTTCTATCTATTTATCTATCTATCTATTTGATCTGTTCTATCTATCTGTTCTATCTATCTATATATCTATCTATTTGTTCTAACTGTTCTATCTATCTATCTATCTATCTATCTATCTATCTATCTATCTATCTATCTATCTATCCGTTTGACCTCCTTTAAGCCCTATCTAAAAATGGGTTATCTTAATTCCTATTACTTTTGTACTTCATTATTGTAAGTCGCTTTGGACAAAAGCGTCTGCCAAATGTAATGTAATGTAATCTATCTATCTGTTTTAACTGTTCTATCTATCTGTTCTAACTGTTCTATCTATTTATCTATTTGTTCTAACTGTTATATCTATTTTATCTGTTCTATCTATCTATCTATTTGTTCTAACTGTTCTATCTATCTATCTATCTATCTATCTATCTATCTATCTATCTATATCTATATATATGTATCTATATATCTATCTATATCTATTTATCTATATCTATATATATCTCTATCTATCTATCTATCTCTATGTATTTATTCTGTCTATCTATCTATCTGTTTTAACTGTTCTATCTATTTGTTCTATCTGTCTATCTAACTGTTCTATTTATATATCTATCTATCTAAGTGTTCTATCTAACTATTCTATCTATCTATCTATCTATCTATCTATCTATCTGTTCTATCTATCTGTTCTAT